>NW_006297819.1:2416570-2419874 GCF_000327345.1 Myotis davidii | reverse complement strand
GTCATCTGGAAAATATGATGAAAGGGGAAAAAGCTTCTGCCACATCGAAGGTAAATGAGGTTAAACTGCTCAAGGAAACAAAATAATAAAATCATGTAGTAGATGAGACCTTGGAAGATATTAATTTAGAATGGCCACTTCCCTTCCATCCGGATTATACCGAAAACACTGCTAGAATAGAATTACTTGTGATTTTGAAAGCCTTGTAGGAAAAAAAAATGGAGGCTTACAACCTCTTAAAGTTGTTAACATTTTTAGAAAATCATGTTCTACTTCAGCTTGGTAACAGCCCTTGTTGTCAAGTCAGTCTTCCCTATGGTCAACTCAATTCTGACAGCTTACTTTTTGTGTGTTCTTTTTTAGTAAAGCCAAGGTATAGTTAGAACTAATACCTTGGGCTCTATGTGATTTCCATAGTCTCCTATCCTGCAGGAGCAGAGGAGAAAAGTCAAATACTCCCTTTTAAGTACCCAAAGGAAGGCTTTCACTGCTTATGAAGAAGATGCTGTGGAGCCTTGACTCTGCAGCAGTCAAGTCTCTTACCTACTCAAGAGGAGGCTCAATCAAGGGCCATGTTCCTCAGTCTTAACTAGGACTGATAGGCTGTGTGAAGGGCTGCCTCATATTTAATTTTGGATCCAGTGTTCTCCAGTTCTTAACACTTCTTGGAATGAAAATGCAAGGGAAAATTTAGAAGGATCGTGTATAGGTAGGAGTTCCAAGGAAACAGAGGTAATAGACAAATTGACTCAGTCGGGCCTTGAAAGGTGATAGTTAATTCCAATGCCTTCCTTTGGGAAAAAAATATTATATCACTGGATTGATTGTGATTTGGTTCTCAAAATAAAAAGTTTATATTTTGTTTCTCTAGTGTTCATTGTTTTTTTATAATTTTAATTATTTCATGTGAATTAAATTTTATTTTTATATACTGGAGGCCTGGTGCATGAATTCATGCACAGGTGGGATCCAGCCAGCCTGCCCTGATTGGGGTCCTGATCTGGCCAGGCTGGCCAGGGGGAGGGGCCACATGTGGTTGGCCACCCAGCCCCACCTACTATCAGTTGACTGGCTATCCCCGCCCCCTGGTGGAACTCCTGGTTGAGCTCCCAGTCAAACTCCCAGTTGAGGGGACAATTTGCATATTAGCTTTTTATTATATAAGAAGATATACTAATTACTTCATGACCTAAGACCTAGTCTTAAAGTACTTCTCTCTTTGATTTTTATTATTTTTCAATTAGAGTTTACATTCAATATTATTTTATACTAGAGGCCTGATGCACAAAATTTGTTTAAGGGGCTTGGTCCTTGCAGCCCCAGCTGCCTTGGCCAGCCCTTGCAGCCCCAGCTTCGTCCAGAAGGTCATCGTTTGGCTCTTTGGTCTAATTAGCATATTAGCTCTTTATTATATAGGATTAGCTTCAGGTGTACTGCATTGTGGTTAGACAATCATATACTTTACAAAGTATCCCCCTGGTATTTTCAGTACCCACCTGGTGCCATGCATAGTTACTACAATATTATTGACTATATTTCCTATGCTGCACTTTTTATCCCCATGACTATTTGGTAACTACTAACCTGTACTTCTAATCCTTTCACATTTTTCAGCTAGTCCCCAGTCCCTCTCCCCTCTGGCAACCATCAGCCTATTCTCTGTATTTATGTTCTATTTTAATTCTCAGGCAATCTCATTGATCTTCAGGCTTTAAGTGCTATCTAGTACATCTAAAATACACATCACTACAAAACACCTTTTTCTTTATCCATAATCTTATAGCTTCCCAACTGATATTTCTATATGGCTGTCTAACAGGCATTTGAAAGGGACTATATCTCAAACAGAACTCTTTATTTCAAACCCTGCCACCACTCAACTTGAATCTTCTTTTTTTTTTCTTTTTCAGTAAACAATACTCCATTGTTCTAGTTGATTAGGTTAGAACCTATGGAGTAATTCTACTGTCACCATCTTTCTTTTACACCCTACATTCAACCCATTAATAGATCATGTTGTCTTTTCTCTTAAAATATATCCCCAAAACTGACCATGTCTTACAAATACCATACATTATCTTATTTTTCTGGATTGTTGTAATGATCCCAACTGGCATCTCTCCTCTCACAACAGAGTCATTAGTCCAGGATCTGTTCTCTACTCAATGAAGAGAATAATATTTTTAAAATATGTCAGGTCTTCACATTGTGTTTAAAACAACCCAATGATTTCCCATTTCAGATGAAGTCCCACATTATCCACCTCTTGCTACCTCTCTCTGACCTCATCCCTATTAATTTTCTTTCACTTACTATCTCCCAGACACACTGAGCTCTTTGCTAGTCTTTGCCTTCTGTCTCAGAGTAGTTTGTCCCATTATTTTCCCTTCTGGAAAAGTTTCCTGTTATCTTAAATGGTTTGCTTCTTTACTTTCTTCAGATCATAACTCATATAACTTATCAAAAAGACCTTTCCTGAACATCTTATTTTAGTATGCTGCCCCTTCTCCATCTTATCCCTTTATCCCACTTTATTTTTATTCATAGAACTTTTTTACTGTATGACATTTTATTTAAAGTCCATAAACTCTTTAAGGCAGGAATTTGTTTGTTTGTTGTATCCACAGCACTTAGAACAATGCTTGAACGGATGAAATGGCATTTGTGAGATCTTCTCAGGCATTGCTTCTGGAATGGAAATGCCTGTTTTCTTGGCTGTAGTTACAACAAAGTGTCTCTCAAAATCATTAGCTACTTTTCTCTGAACCAAGCAGTTCAAGGAACAAATGAATCCCATATCCTAAATTTGTAATTCTGAACTTTGTAAACGCAATTCTGGAAGATTGGAGAATGTTATTAAAGGTGCCAGGGTTCTCTACTGCACTCATTGGCTAAACAATTCATTCATTCACTTATTTAACACATATTTATTAAGTCTTATTCGAAACTGCCTCGCTCTGAAGTTGATTCAGAATTTGTTCTGGGCTATGATTTGCAGTACTCTGGTTTCACTTCACAATAGCTACTCATTTCCTAGATATTCCCAACACAAATCAGTGCTCCAGAAATAAAGAAAACCCAGCACATTTTATTACAACATAGTAACAATAAAATCCTCAACCAGATTACATTTCAAAAGTGCCTAAGAACCCAAACTTTAATATGCTCTTTACTTAGATTCCTAGATAGATGACATTCCTTGAAATTGTGTAGTGTTTTCATTTGCAATTTACTAATTAAAATCTGAGAATTATGTCAAATGCATAAAGAAAATATTACTCTTGATTATATTATATATATATAT
>NW_006297819.1:2410797-2416521 GCF_000327345.1 Myotis davidii | reverse complement strand
ATATATATATATTAATTGGGAGACATAATTACCGCAAAATCACTTCATCTTTAAGAACTTCTGAATCTAGCAATAATAAATGCCATGTCTGCAATTTGTTATTGCACTAATGAATATCAATATCAAAATTATGTATAATGATTTAATTGTGTAAATGTAAGAATTTATATTTTAAAACTAGAGATTAAAGTTAACCTTAATTAAATCTTACAGAAGTGAGCAAAGTAAATTCAAATTATAAAAATAAAACAAGCATGTATAGATTACTTTAGAAATGCAAGTCTTATCTAATAAACATTGAAGTGAAACATTTAGAGAGCTGAAAACACTGAACACACTAAAGGGCGATTAAAATAAGATAAATATTTATTAAATGTGACTGGGATATATTAGGCTGTGCTGGACTCAACAGATGTAATTTGGTATCTGAATCATATCTCATATCTCATTCTGATATAGCCTTCATTAAATCGTTAGTCTTGGATTTGAAAGATATCATATGTTCCCTTCAGTTTTTCATCACTTTGAAATATCAGTTTGATTCTTGGGAAGACTCTGAAAGCCACAGACTTAAGTTATTTGATTATCAATAAAGTTGTTCTGTTCTGCCAATACTGGCAAAAAAACCCCCAAAATGTCAGCCTCTATAATGGCTGTGATCCTTGTCACTACCAAGGACCTAGAAAACTGCCTGTACATGGTGAGGATTCAATAAATATTTTATTTGCATTTATGTTTATAATCTATATAATCTATATCTATATATCTAAATTTCTATTTCTATATCTATATCATCCATATCTATCTATATCTGTATCATTACCTCTTACTACTCTCAACAATAAATATTAAAAAATAAAATAAATTACCTCTTAATTTCTTCATCTCTAAAATGATGCTATTAACCATAGAAATATTTCACCAATTAGATATTAAAAGGTATTCTCTAAAAAAAAAAATAGGTTCTATGGGTCAAATATGGTTGGGAAACAGAGGGTTAAACAACATTAATAGGATTTCTTTACTGAAGGAGTTCTAAGAATATTTATATGTAAACTAGAGGCCTGGTGCATGAAATTTATGCATGGGTAGTGTCCCTAGGCCTGGCCGGTGATCAGGGCCAATTTGTGGGGTGACCCAGTGGGGTGATCGGGGCCTCTGCTTGCACCCATCTTGGCTGGCCTGGTGCCACCTGCTCACCACTGATGCTGGTTGCCTCCCTCTGTGGGGTGACCAACAGGATAATCAGCAGGGGGGCCCTGCTCACACCTACCTTGGCTGGCCTGGCACCGCCTGCTCACCAGCCCCACCCCTTGCCACTGCTGCAGGTCAGGGCCTGTGGGCTGGGGGCAGCTCTTGCTTTGAGCATCTGTCCCCTGGTGGTCAGTGTGTGTCATAGCAACCAGTTGTTCTGCTGGTCGTTCCACTGTTCGGTTGATTTGCATATTAGGGTTTTATATAGGCAGATATGCATTACAAATATCCCCCCAGAAAAGCACATTTAGCAATTCTCAATCTTTTTCCTATAAAACATCTGTAAAAGTCACAACACATAAATTAACCTATTTTTCCCATCCATTGATTTATGAAAATAGTTTCTGCTCATTGATCAATACTTTTCTATTCAAAAACACAAATCATGCCCTAACCAGTTTGGCTCAGTGGATAGAGCATCAGCCTGCAGACTGAGGGGTCCCAGGTTCGATTCTGGTCAAGGGCATGTATCTTGGTTGCTGGCACATCCCTAGTAGGAGGTGTGCAGGAGGCAGCTGATCGATGTTTCTCTCCTATCAATGTTTCTAACTCTCTATCCCTCTCCCTTCCTCTCTGTAAAAAAACAATAAAATATATATTTTTTAAAAACACACAAATCATGTTCTTCCTTATCTCTACAGCTTCCTGGGTTAGGTAGCAAAAGAAAACTTTTTGTTTTTGTTCTTCTTTTCTTACCAATACGAACAAATTAAAGTTGAGATAGAAACAGTCTTTGGAGCAAATTTAATGCAAAACCACATGAAAAGCAACAGGCATGCTGCTCCATGTTCAGTACGCATGGTTTGGATGGCTACCTCTGATTCCTAGTTTTCTTACTAAACAAAACTAGAAGTGAGTCTGCAACTCAGAAACAAGCCAGTGTTAAGCAATTAACAGGCCTGGTCTCAATAAAGGAACTATTATTAAATTGCTTATAATATCTAGGAAATCATTCATAAGACACTAACCAAGATGGTACAGGTATTATGTTTTTATTTAGCTTTTATCTGACTTAGATGCCTAGAGTCAAGTCATTCCTGATCCAATATTCATGGCCTTTGGGTTCCTGGAAATTCTTTCTTTGATAATGTTGGAAATTCTGAAAGTGTTGGACCCCAATATCTTTCTATCCATACACTCAGTTTCTGAAACATTTTAGGTTGTTCTTGCTCCTCTCTCATTTTGTACTGAGCCACATTCACCTGGCTACCTGTGTATTAGGGGTCTTTGAGACTGTTTGGAATATAGTGCCTGAGTAAAAATTGTAACTATACCATTTATTCTGTGGCAACTAATCACTCTGCCTCAATTCCCTCATTTGTAAAGATTACATAGTTATAGTTCTCATGTCAAAATTACTGTAAGGATTAAAAAAGAAATGGCATAAAGAGGGCTTATTAATGAGTTTAGCATTAAATGAGTTTTCAGTGACTGCTTATTATTAATAAAATCCTCTCTAATAGTCCACCTACTCTCCAACTGTGACCGATGTTCTTTAAATTTACCCTTTTTTAAGATCCATAATGATATTGCCTTACCTAAATTAGAGGCAACTGTTGTTTCTTTATTATCATTTAGCTATAGTATTTATCATTCACAAAGAAACCGACAGCTTTAGTGTCTACCAAAGATAGCACACATTCAGATATGTTAAAAGGAGGGTTGATAGGAAAGGGAGAGTTGAGAGGGAGGGAGGTGTGGAGAAATGCTGAGTTTTCCACACAGATGGTTTTTACTGATTAGTCACCCTTATTCAGCAATATATTTCATTTTGAGCCTACAAATGCAAGTTTTTGCTATGACTGTATGACATAACCAATTTGTAGTAGAATAATTAATTATTTTTATTTTTTATCATGTCATATTAACAAGTGATAACCCAACAATTAATCACAGCTAGACTATGATTCCCTTAACAAGCTGTCAAATAATTTAAATAACTAGACCAACTATGGCACAATATGCTTATTTTCAGTTGTCTGAGCATTGCCTGAACCTTTCACTTCATTCAATTCTTTGTTAACTCTTATTTTTCTGGAATTTTGTTTTTCATTTTTACTGAATAATTAGTGGATGGTCAAAGAAACAGTGGTATATAAAAAGTTAGAATAGTTACTTGCCAGAAATGTATAGAAGATACTTAAGAGATGTGTCCAAAGGCAGCAAACACACAATACTCTAGCATGACCCATCAGACTCCTGATCAAAAATATCCAGGTTCATTAATGATGTGTCTGGCTTAAGTATTCAATGTGTCAGCATGCCATCCTTTTCCTTATTTCTTTTCTTTCTCCAGGAGAAAACAAAGGAAAGGCTGCTTACTTTGACAGGGGTTATGCTAACAAATTGTATTCTAAAAGATAAATTTACAAGGAAAATATGTAACACCAAATGTATGAAGAGACTTGGAAGCAGCATGCCATCCAAAACTGTAACCCAGTAGCTGATGAGCAGCCTACCTCTGAGGAGTAAAACCAAAGTGATAAAGGTGGGTGAGGACTGAGTTGAAAATGCAATGATAGTTAAGTGACGAAAGATGGAATAATCCTAATCCTAAATTATGGAGAATCCAGAATAAACAGGAGGGGGCTTTGCTTTCAACTTTCTGCACCTGGACTAAAGAATGTTCTTTTCCACCCTCAAATGCAACTGGGAGAAGCCATCATGATCATAGGTGACAGATATTACCTGAACAAAGTCACCAAATATGTTGTTTTATACATCATCCTCTGTCCACAGTCTAAGTTTTAGAATGAGACTGGGTATAAACCAGCAAAAGAAGCTCAGTGATTAATTAAATAATTATATATTAAATACCTACTAAGTGTCAGGCAACATTACTGGCACTCAGATACAGTGGTTGGCAAAATACAAAAATGGTAACTACTTTTATCTCCCAAAGAGACTAGAGAAAGTGATATAATTCAGTCGAATAAAATCTATAAAAGACCTGTATAATCTTTTCAATATCTTCCAAGAAGGAGACTACTAAAAGTTGCCTTACTTTTATTTCCTTCTTGATATTTGTAACCAGATAGTATATAAAATTATGTAGATATTTTAAACATGAATAATAAATTAGATATCCACAGTCCAGTCTTACTCTAGGGAGTGCTGGCTAATTTTGTCTTAAGTTGTAGTCTTTAGATTCATCCAAAAAAAACATGAGAGCTTAGATTTTGCAAGGCATTAAATTACACTCTGAGGATACAAAGATGAACAATTCAGGATTTCTACCTTCTAGTAGCTTACAAACTATCTGAGAGAATGACAAGCAAAGACACTAGAATAACAAGAGTAGTGCCAGACCTAGAATGTTTAGAAAAATGGTATGTGATCTTCATTGTTATGTATACAGCATCAGATATTATTTTTGTCAGCCCAAAATTTGGAAAGGAATTATTTAAAGCAGGAATATTTACTACCTGTGGTTGAACCGGGCTACCTGTGACTGTTCAAAATGATATGGTCCTGTCACAATACTAATAGATAACCCCCTTTCAACTTCTTTGTGGCTGGTACACGTATAAGAACTTGTCTCCACAAAAATGAAAACACAGCTACCACAAATCCTTCAGCCTTACCACAAATCATTCTCCCTAACAAGTCTCTCACGTGACACTTGGAAAAACCTCTCTATTATACATTCAGTTAAAATTACATTTAGAATCTTTATTTAGAGTCTTTGCTGAGATCCAAGATTGGTAATGTCAAGAACTCAAACCATGGTACAGCCCATGGTGCAGCACTGTAATAAAAGTAACTCTGTCTCACCAGTGTCACTTTTTTAAAAAAATATAATATACTAGAGGCCCAGTGCATGACATTCGTGAACTGGGGGGAGGAGGGTGTCCCTCAGCCCAGCCTGCACCCTCAGGGAATGTCTGGCATGCAGACATCCCCCGAGGCATCCTTAGCACTGTTCTGGAGGGAGAAAATGGTCCTACCACCACTGCTGCACTCACCAACCTTGAGCCTGGCTCAGGGCTTCTGGCTGAGTGGTGCTCCCCTGTGGGAGTGCACTGACCACCGGAGGGCAGCTCCTGCATTGAGCATCTGCCCCATGGTGGTCAGTGCACATCATAGTGACCGGTTGTTCTGCCATTAGGTCGATTTTCATATTAGCTTTTTATTATATAGGATATTTATTGATTTCAGAGAGGAAGAGAGAGGAAGGGAGAGATGGAAACATCAATGATGAGAGAGAATCATTAATCAGCTACCTCCTGTGTGCCCCACACTGGGGACCAGATCCAGCCCACAACCTGGGCATGTGCCCAGTCTGGGAATTGAACTGTGACTTCTTGGTTCATAGGTCAATGCTCAACCACTGAGCTAAACTGGTAGAACTCACCAGTATTACTTCTGGGCATGTAGGAAAGAACCACGTCCTCCCCATACAAGGAGTGTTCACTGTGTCTCCAGAAGTAAAATACACATTCTGAAATCAACACACTTTAAAACAGCAGT
>NW_006297819.1:2409440-2410666 GCF_000327345.1 Myotis davidii | reverse complement strand
TTCAAGTCTAATTTGTTTTTTTGTTTCTTGCTGATTTTCAGTACAAAGATAGCAAAATCAAGATTAAGGATGTTCGTGCAGAAGAGAACAGTTTTCCTCAGAAAGTCCATGCCAGTCCTGACTTAGAAAGGTGAAGGCTAATGGAGAAGGGATCTAAGCAGTGCAGCTCTCTCCAGAGATTCAATTAGGAATTTCAGTTTAACTCAAGGAAATAGCCTTGTGTAGACCTCATATTCAAGGAGAAGGAGAAGAAAATGATGTGCCAAACTCTGTGAGGTAGTTATAAATACTTTCTCTTTTAATCCTCATAAAGGATGAATTTGTTATCTCCGTTTTACAAGTGATAAAATCAAGGGTTGCAAAGGTTAGGCAATATACTCAGTATCACAAACTAATGAATTGTAAAACAGATTTAACGATGGTATGCATGATCCCAGTCATCACAACTAAAAACTTTTGATAAAACAAAATAAAATAACCCCATATATTTTAGAAGTAAAAAAAACAAAACAAAACAAACAAACAAACAAAAAAAACTACACAAAAGCAGCCAGAAAGTGAACAGGAAACAGAAACAAACTTTGGAAAGGCATCTGCATGGGATGAGTTTTCTGTTCTTTTTTGGTGTTTTTTTCTCCATAGCACTGCCTCAAGAACAGGTCTCATATGGAGAGGGGCATGATTAACAGTGTGATAAGCAACCAGAAGTGTCAGAGAAACCACAGCAAGAACCTGAGCAGCTGGAGATAAGGGGAAAATACTGGAAGGATTAGAATAGCAAAAGGGGACCCTCAAATACTGTACAGAAACCCATACAAATCTTAGCCTAAACCATGAACCACACACGGGTGGAACATGATACAACATAGGAAAGACTGAGATAATTAACACTAGATTGCCCAAGGAAGTCATTTTGACTGCTTTTTAATTTCAATTAGAAAACAATGATGTATATAATGACAGAATGTCTTAGAATTTTGTGACTTTTTATACAACATATAAATGCATTTATTAATAATTGTAGTTACCTCCCCCTCCATTTCTGGTCAGGCTCAGAGCAGGACTGATTGGGGAGTTGGGGCGCCACCCCCTGTCTCACACACAGCAGGGCCGCTCAGGGGTTTGGGGCGCTGCCACTCTCACACTCAGGGCAGAGCTGATGGGGAGGTTATGGCTCTACCCTGTCACACACAGAGCAGGGCCGATCAAGGGGTTGGAGCACAGCC
>NW_006297819.1:2375028-2408178 GCF_000327345.1 Myotis davidii | reverse complement strand
GTTGCAGTTGCTGAATAAGCTAAACTAGTACTTGTTATTCGAATCTTTATGCAGTGATACTTGTTCTAATAAGTTGTTTATTTTATTTCTTTTGTGCCCTAAATTCATGAAAGAAATGTCGAATAACTTGTTATATAACTGTAAATAATATAAAAATATTAAAAATTAATTTTAAACAATTTTTTTACACATTAGTTATTCTTTCACAATGCAGTCATTTTGACTGCTTTGGGGCAATATAGGTATATACTAAATTTCAGTCTTCCTAGTGTTAAACTGAAATATGAACAGTATCTCACTGAAAATAAAACCAAATTTATAGTCTTCATTTAAATTGCTGCAAAAACAAAAACTTCAACATTCTCTAGAAGATTAGAAGACTCAATTTTACACACCACATTAAAAATTACTCAAATTGTAAATTACTAGAAAAATCTGACATTTTCAAGAGGAGTTAGTCAAAAGAGGTGTCAGTGAAGTTAAAAATAGATCAATAGAATGATATTGAGAAAAGGAAAACTGTAATAGAGAAAAGAAAGAGAAGGGGAAAAAGAGGAAAAAATATATGTATATGGAGAGAAAAAAATAAAATAAAAAAAAATAAAAAAAATAAAAAAACAAATTAATATAATGGCAGAAAGATAAATAGCTTTAAACAATGAACAGAGATTTAAAACTTGGTAGGACACTATCAAAAGGTCAAAAATGTAATTAGAGTCAGAAGAGTACAAAGAAATAGGGGTACAATTGTATTTTTTAAATTAATAATGGCCCAAACCTTCCCAACTTGTGAAAGCCATAAATTTGTAAGTTCAGGTAGCTCATTAACCCCACATAAGATAAATCAAAGAAAATCATGTCTAGGCACATCATAATTAAACTGATGTAAATCAAAGCTAATAATATCTTAAAAGTAACTAAAGACAATTTGCATATTATGTATAGGGGCACAATATTTCCAGTAACCACAGATTTAATGTTTTTTAAATTTTTATTTTATTAATTTAAAAAATCAATTACATTTTACATTTAATATTATTTTGTATTAGTTTCTGGTAAAGATCATAGTGATTAGACAATCATATACTTTGCAAAGATTTCCCCTTGATAGTACCAGTATCTACCTGACACCATACATAGGTATTATATTATTGAATATATTTCCTATGCTGTATTTTATATCTACATAACTATTTTGTAAGTATAAATCTGTATTTCTCAATTCCTTTACTTTTTTCACCCAGTCCCCTAACTTCCCTCTCCTCTGGCAGCCATCATTTCGCTCTCTGTATCTCTGAGTTTGTTTCTGTGTTTTTGTTTGTTCATATTGCTCTTTAGATTCTACATGTAAATGAAATCATATGGCATTCATTTTTCTCTGACTGACTTATATTATGAACAACTATATCCCAACAAATTGGATAATCTGAAAGATATGGATAAATTCCTACAAACTACAATCTCCCAAAACTGAATCAAGAAGAAACAGAAAATCTGAACAGACTGATTACAACTAATAAAATTGAAGCAGTAATATCAAACTTGCAACAAACAAAAGTCTTGGACTGATGGTTTCACAGGAGAATTTTACCAAACATTCAAAAATAAACTAACACATATCCTTCTAAAACTCTTCCACAAAATTTAAGAGGAGGGAAAGCTTCCAAGCTCATTTTATGAAGCTAATTCCAAACCCAGATAAAGACACTACAAACAAATAAAATTATAGGCCAATATCCCTGATGAACATAAATGCTAAAATTTTCACTGAAATATTAGCAAATTAGATACAGCAATGCATTAAAAAGATCATACACCATGATCAAGGGGGATTTAGTCCTGGAATGCAAGGTTGGTACAATATCTGCAAATCAATTAACATGGTACATCACATAAACAAAATTGATGTATTTAAAAATTAATTTTTAGAGAGAAAGGAAGAAAGAGTGAAAGAAAGAAAAATATTGATGTGAGACAGAAACATTAATCTGTTGCTTCATGCATGCCTCCTGCCAGGGATTGAACCCACGATCCAGGCATGTGCCCTGACAAGAAACTAACCAGAATCCTTTTGGTGCAAGGGATGGTGCCCAACCAACTGAACCACAGTGGCCAGGGCCAAATAAACTTAACAAATAGAAGCTAGAAGACAAAACTTGATTAATATATTGAAAAATATTTTTTAAACCTGTCAATTTAACGTTTTGAAATTTTGTACAACGAAAATACTTACATGCTAATGAAAGTTTTTCAAACTGAAGGCAAATGATGTGAGAGGAACAAATGAAAAACATCGGAAATGGTAAGTATGTGACAAGAAATAAAATATTATATTTAATTTTTGTTATTTAAAATACATATGACTGCTCAAAACAAAAATCATAACATTGGTAGTGTTTTCAATGTATATAGATATAAAAGATATAACTACTATAAAATAAAAGACAGCAAGGGTGAGAAATGGACATTTATTCTTTATGGTGATGAAATTTCTTCATTTTATATGAAGTAGTGCAATATTAACTCAAAGTAGGCTGATATGTATATATGATAAAATTATTTTTCACAAAGATGCCAAAGAAACTCAATAGGGGGAAAAAACAGTTTTTTAACAAATTGTTATGGAACAACTATCTATATTAAAAAAAAAAACACACATTAATCCTTACTTCACACCATCTATAAAAATTAACTTGAAATGGATCATAACCCTAAATGTAAAACCTAAAACAATAAATCCTTTATATGGAAACAAAAGCAATAAGCTTTATAACTTTGGAGCAATTAAATGTATCTTACATAGGACACAAAAAGCACAAGACACAAAATAAATTTTGTTAAACTGGACTTCATTGAAATTAGAAACTTATATCCTTTAAAAAAATCCCATTAAAAGAAAGAAAATGCAAACTGCAGAAGATTGGGAGAAAATATGTCAGGCAAATAACTAGTTTATAGAATATATGAAGCAATTTTACAATTCATTAATAATAAGATAGATACACAAAATAGTAGACAAAAGGTTTGAACATGTCCATTAAAAACCTAAAATTTTGCTTAACATCATTAGTAATCAGAGAAATGCAAATTAAAAGCACAATATTCATGGTTCAATCCCTGGCAGGAGGCATGCATATTTTGAGATGCCCCTCCACAACTATTGAATTGTTTGTGGAGCAACTGGGATTTTCATATGCTGGTGGTAGAAATGTAAAATGCTACAACCATTTTGAATAATGCTCTAAACGTTTCTAAAAAAGTTAAACATCTGCTTGCCTTATGATCCTTCCATTCAACACATAGGTATTTTACCCCAAAGAAATGAAAAAAATATGGCCACATAAAGCCTTATACAGAAATGTTCATAGCAGCTATGTTTGTAATAGCTTAAAACTGGAATCAACCCAAGTTTCCACTAATTGGTGACCAAATAAACAGATTATATCTGTACGTGAAATACCACTCAGCAATAAAAACAAAGAAGTTATTGATATACACAAAAACATGAATGAATTTCAAAATCATTATGTTCATTGGACAGAAAAGAATATTACATGTTGGGTGTCTCTATTCAAATAAGATTCTAAAAAATACAAATTAATATATATTGGTAGAAGGAAGATCAGTGGTTGCCTAAGGATGAGGGTGAAGAGAGGAATGCATTTCAAACAGGCATGTCATTTATCTTGATTTTAGTGATAGTTTTGTGAGTGTATACATATGCCCCAAACCAAGAAATTGTAAATATTAAATATGTACAACTTATTTAAAGTAAATTACGTAGCCCTAACCAATTTGGCTCAGTGGATAGAGTGTGGCCTGTGGACTGAAGGGTCCTGGGTTTGATTCTGGTCAAGGGCATGCACCTTGGCTGTGGGCTTGATCCCCAATAGGGGGTATGCAGGAGGCAGCTGATTGATGTTTCTCTCTCATGGATGTTTCTAACTCTCTATCCCTCTCCCTTCCTTTCTGTAAAAATCAATAAAATATATTAAAAAATAAATTTAAAAAATTATAGCTCAAGTTGTCCATATGAATTCAGAATCAATATTATCTTTCCTTATCTATTAATTTCTGCTAAGTTAAAATATACTCACAATTTTCGGAATAAGTTCAATACTCTCAAGAATTAATCTATGCAAAAACTCTCCCAAAATGGTCTGGCATTATTTTCATTTTTAGAAACCAAATATATTTTTATAATAAAAAATGCAAGCAAATTTAAGTTTCCAAGCAGATAATTCTTTATAGTTAACCTCTTAAAAATAATAATAATCAAAATTTTTATTTCTTCTAATTCTTTTTTTAATCCCCACCCAAAGATGTGTTTTTTATTAATGTTGAAAAGAGAGGAAGAAAGAGAGAGGGAAACATCAATGTGAAAGAGAAACATCCATCAGTTGCCTCCTCTATGCTCCCCAATTTGGGATGGAACCCACAACCTAGGTATGTGGTCTGACCCGCAATCAAACCTGCTGCCTTTTGGTATACTGGCTGACACTCCAACCACCTAAGCCACCCAGACAGGGGCCTTCTCACTAATTCTTAAAATTTCTTTCAACAACCTTGGCCATCCCTCAGCTCATAAGTAGACATTACTGAGAACACGATTCTTCTTAATTTATCTATAAATGTGAAGTGACATCAACGCTTTCCTCCCTCAACTTCTGGGCTACAGACATCAAAACCTCTGGTAACTTTGACTTTTACTCTTTTTGTATATGAAATTTGTCTGCTTATTCTCTGTCCATTTAAGATCCAGTTATGAACACCAGTCAGTAAGAAACATAGGAAAACAACATAGAAATATGAAGACACTCAGAATTATTTAGGGAGAACTAGGAAATACCAAGTAACTCTAAATTGTAGGTATTTTTGACCTGTGCTTTTGAGTTTTATGGTGTTTTCTTTAGTACACACTGGAGACCTTCGCAGTATTGTCCATGTACATCTGCCACAACCAGTAGCTTTAAAAGCTTCCCCAGGCCTGGGTTTTTGCTCTTTCTCCTTTGTTTACTTTTTAGTTTTCCATAAATACATATACATTTTTATTATAAAATAAATACGTATCTATTTTTACATGTATATAGTTTACATGATTGTGTTTTAGAGATGTGTCTTTACCTGAACACAGATCTATCTTACTCTTTATCCAATGTTTAATAGTTTAACATATGCATCTTCCAAAATTTATCTAATTCATCTCTTATTAATTGAGATGGTTTACAAATTTTTGCCATTGTGATGAATGCTGGAATGACTATCTTTAGGTATGTCTTTGGGTTACTTGTATGACTATTCCTGTGTATATGTTGTATAGTAGGAAGTGCTGAACCAAAGAAACCACATTTTAAATTTTAATAAGTATATTTAACTGTTTTTCAAAATGACTGTATGAATTTTCATTTCCAACCAATCACTGTCTGATTATTTATGTGCACTCAGAAATTAAATAAAGCTAAGCCACTGTCTTCCTTTGTGACTTTTATACAGTGTTTAAATTAAATCAAACTCTTCTGGTAAAATGTCGATCACATTGCATACTTGAACTCTATGAAATCCATGGGTGGTTATGCTAATGTTCAAAGGATACTACACATGGCCTGAGATGTAAGTAGATCCCCACTGTACAATCAGTTCCAGAACACCAAATGACCTTTATCTTCTTGCCTTTTTAAAAAGTCTATTTCACGTACCAATATAGAAGAACCACTAAATTCCATATTTCACATAAAAGTACCTGGGGCCATTAAATCTTGACTTAACCTTTCATCTTTCCACCTTTTTGACACACGAAAAAGACAGGGTTCAAGTAGTGCTATTTCGTTAGCTTCTCTGTTGGACAAAGATGCCTTTGCTGATGGAGCAGAAACGCTTTGCCAGCCCACATTCCATTGTCTTGTGAAGCTATTCTGAGTGGGAGCCACTGCCATTATGTGAATAAGTCATGCATGATCCCTGGGTGTATTATCAGCCCCTCATGGAACATTTTTACCAATGATGAAATGTTACTGTTGTCGGTGTCAGACATTCAGTCTTTATCAGTCTCCTTCATGACAGCCCCCGTTATTCAGGCAGACTTGGGACAACTTCAAGGTGAGAATTTTCAATACACGGTCAAGTGGACCAAATTTCTTCCCCATCCACTCCTCAATCCTTTCCTTTCTCTTTCATCATGATTCAGAGATCAATCCCTTTTTCTTGAGGACTGCAGTGGAGGAGTGTAATGGTAACTTCGTTCTACTGAGATCTTAGAACCATCTATATAATAGAAATGTATAGTTTCCTACTGGGTCTTCCCAAAAGATAAATTAAGTCCTTAAATGTTGGCACACATCCTTATCCACACAAGTCCTGTGGGAGCAGTGCTCTACATTAAAACACTTGTGGGTTTTCGAATTGGAAGTATTTGGGGCGGGAGGAATTCAAATACATGAACTTTGGGCCAGAATCTTCATATCCTAAATGCATCAAACGCTACCTGCCTTGCAGTACTGTTATGAGATTTAAATGAGATAAGGCATATACAGATGCCTTGCTTATTATCCAGACCATTATAGGAGTCCAACATACGTTCTATTCTTGCTTCCACTCCATTCATTGCAAACACTGTTTCCATATTTTTATGATTATTTTGACCCACATATTTTAGTGATATATTTGGGAATGGAAAATCATCATCGGAACTCAAGTGTGTCTTGTAGTTTCCTGAAATCTGAAGCCTAAATATCAGAAATAAGACCCCGGTGATTGCTCCTTTGCCCCATACCCCTTTTGCTTTTGCCCACCTAATTCTGACTCACAGTTCTTCACAGATTACTCAATAGCTGTGTTGAGAGGTGCCTGCAGGATTTAGAGGACTGGCTGGAATACACACATGAACATGCCAGAATGTCAGCTCTGCACATTCAGACTGGCAGATTGGGCATGCATTATGTGTCACTATGCAACTATTTGAAGGAGGCTGTCAGTCCCTCAGCCTCAAAGGAGCAAGGCTGGGGTTCACAAAAACAGCATGGGCTCAATGGGAACAGATCCTTCGTGGCACCAGCTATTTCATGGGAATCCACAGGGACAAGGAAAACATTTTCCCACATAGCATGTGTTTCTACCATTTTTTGGCTCTTAATCAGGAAAAATAAACACATACATTATAAACCTAATGGCACTCAGAACTGCATTTTCTACAAGAAGCTTATGATCAATGAACTGATGCATATACCAACAGAAGGCCATATCAGAGAAAATACTTAAGGTTAACAGTAGGCAAGTATAGTTAACAGAAACCTATTTTTTAGAGTATATTTACCCAGGAAGATTCCCCTAGACAAAGGGAAGTGGAGACAACTAGAAAAGGTCTCAGCCCATTTTTTTTTTAATAACCCAATAGGAGACAGTAAGACCTAGGTGACATATGGGATAAAATGTAAACTCCATAGTACTTAGCCAATGAGGAACTGGAGGAGGGACTCTCATGCAAAGGATAAATATTGCCTGTGCCAGCTAATTCAGGTGTGCCTGTACCAATTGACACCCACTCTCAAGAACGTATTAAAAGTTTTGTTTTCAATTTTTTTTTAAAAAAAAGAGTATATTTACTATGAGGGAAAAGATTAAGCAACAGTATCTGAAAGCAGTTATTTTTACTATTGCTCAAGAGTAGTTTAAATAGTGTTAATGTCATGCCAACTATGTGTGGGTAATGTATTGAGAAGTTTACATGGGTTATTTTGCTTAATTCTTACAGTAACCCCTTTGAGTAATTACAGTGACCATTCATGAAGAGGGGATGAGAAAACTAAGCCTCATGGAGATTGATAATCTACAGTTACCCAGTTGGCACCCATGGACTTTAAATCTACAGACCAGGGCCAGGGATTTAACTTGCAACTGAGGTATATGCAGTTGGCTGGCAATCAAACATGAAACCCTTTGGTCCTTGAGCCAATGCTCTAACTATTGGGAAAAACTGGCCAGGGTGGAGAATATATTTTTGAAGTACTAAAACAGTTAACACACAGAACTCACTGTGAGTCAGGCACTGCTTTAAGTACTACATAGCTATTCACTATCCTTACAGCAAACCCATGATGACTCAGATACATACCATCACTACTCCCATCTGAGTAACTTGCTCAAAGTCACATTCTAGTAAATGGCATAACTGGATCTCAATCCCAAGTTGTCTAGTTCCCAGGTTTTAAATACTATGCAGTCGGTCTGAAGGGGTCCAGTTCACATGGCAGAACTTGGATCCAGCCTGAACCCATTAGGTAGTACTTTCACTGCTGGGTTGGGCCCAGAAAGAATTGTAACAAAACATGCATTAACTCACAGGTAATTGCTGGTTTCAGAGGACCAAAGCCTCATTGACTCTTATCTCAATATTGAGAAATTAATTAGGAATTCAGCAACCAAACTTTTCCCCACACTTTCAGTATCTGTAAAAGTGGGATATTAATAGAACACTTTTTCAAGGTGTTACAGGAATTCACTAAGATCTTGGTGAAAGAAAAAGATAGATAGATGATAGATAGATAGATAGAAAGATAGATAGATAGATAGATAGATAGATAGATAGATAGATAGATAGATAGATGATAGACAGATAAGCATTAGATAGGCAGATATAGCTTGGTGGCTGACATATACTAGGTGCCTGTGAATGGTTATTTGTCATACATAATGAGCATGGATGATAGCACAAATTAAGTATTTAGGAGCCATAGAATGTGAAATATGGTTCCTGACCTTAAGAAATTCATAGTCTCACAAATTTGAAGAAAGTCAAGCAGAGAGCGAACCTTTTGAAAGCTAGAGGAATCTTGTCAAATAGGCTCAGTACTATAGAGCAGTTATCTTGAGCTCAGGTTACTAAGCATATCTCTATACTATCTCCCATTTTTCTGTATTGTTTATAGCCAAGAATTACATTACCCTATTGATTCTTTGTGGATTACCATGGCATCAAATGCCATTTTCAGACTCCTCCCATTGGTGGGATTCCCAACTTATCATTGTGAGAGCTTACATCTATTAGTACAGAGTCGTTTACAGATAGATTTCTTATTCCCAACAAGTTGAATATCTTTAATTATACATAGTTCACATATATAGGGCCTCTCACAAAATTATACACATACAATGATGATTACCACTATTGCACTGGGACAATTCCAAATTGTTTATATTTGCAAATTCATTCACATTACATATATTAGTTTTAATAGATACAGGATACTATACATGCGCTTATCTTCTAAATATTTTTATCCAAGATTTTTTTTTATTGTGTACTCCTCTCAGATTGCTAATTTGCTTTTCTTCATTTCAAGAATGTTGCATATTTTTGAAACCCTAGAATATTGAGTGAAAAGAAAAAGATTGATGATAAACAATTCCTAGCTCCTGGGACACTCAAATTTGGATCTTTTAACACCTCTAGGAATTTTAGAGAATTAGGTGCTCATCTCATTACTGCAATGAAAATCTATTGTTCCTCAAGGGCTTTTCAGTAGATTTTGTAGAATAGGGGCTTCCTATTTATTGCTGTTTGTGAAAGATACTGTACTGACAAATTTCCATGATGAATTCTCCCAGGTCTACATTTTGAGTAATTTCTAATACCCTGGTATGGAAACGAGGAAAGCAAGTGAGGAAGAATTTTGAGAAAAGCTTATGAAATAGTTGGATTCTTCCGGCTGAGCCATCCCAGACTTGGAGTTTTGAATAATGCATGTTCCATAAATCTAAATGTCCCACTATGCCACATTTTAGAACAGGGCGAGAAAATAATAGCTACTGTCCACACTTATCACCAATAATAAATTGCAGAGCTCCTGTGTGTGGTGGCGATTAATGCAAAACGCAACCCCAAACACATAACTAAATAAATAGATAGTTTGACTTTCTTGGGGGTTATCAGTCTTCCTCCTTCCTCCTCTCTAAATAGAAAATACATTTTTTAAAAATCTCTAGAACACCTACCCTATTCTCTTTGAGATGGACAAATGGGCTCTTTTTTCCCAGGCAAAGACAGGTGAGTGTGTGTGTGTGTGTGTGTGTGTGTGTGTGTGTGTGTGTGTGTAAGAGAGAAAGAGAAATAAACAGTGACAAAGAGACACAGACCAGAGACAGAGAGACAGAACCTGAGAACTCCCTGGCAGGGCATTGTAGTTGCAGAATTCACATGCACTAGTCGGACAGAAAAAGAAAGTGGTGATGGGCACAGAGACTGCACAGCTTTGGGAATTGAACAGGCATGCAAGAGCACATTTTTAGAGGATTAATTTGCAAAAGAACCTCAGTGCTGATTACTTTCAATTAGATTTTTTGAAATAGTTCACATACAAAGTTTACCCTCTAAATCCTTCAGAAATTAAAAATATATTGAAATTTACATGTAAGTTAGATACTAATCATGCAGCGAGACAAAAACAAAACAAAACAAAACAAAACAAAAAACAACACCTTGTCAGAAGGTAAGAAGTTAAACTTCATCGTCAATAACTGTTATCAGTTTTTAAAGGACCCCTTGAATGCTGCTTTGCGCAGATAGAGTCAATATTTATTGAGGCCCTTCAATTTGCAGGCATTCTAACACTCAGTTCATATATTATCTTATTTCATCTTCTCACCAACCCTGTTAAAAGAAGGAAACTGCCTCAGAGAGACTAACTAAATCACTTAAAGGCACACATCTTTTAGGTAGCAGAGTTAGGATTTGAATTCCTCTTACCAAGACCTATACATAGTGCTGCCAGGTAAAATATGGGCCCTACAGTTCCATTTGAATTTTAGATAATTAACAAATAAGTTTTAGCATAGATATATCCCAAGTATAACCTGGGATATACTAGGTATACCAGTTAATAGTGCAGATTTTTTTCAATAGATGGAGTAACATATATGTTGATATATATGCAATTTGATATGTATGCTATTTTGTTGTATTGACAGCAAGCTTCAAAACTTCATATATCAAATTTTCTGAAGGTGTTAACATCAGAGATATTTTTATGCTTAAAAATGTCAAATTTTATGCCCAAAAAAGAGCATTTGTGGGAAGTTTTAATTCATTACTTTATTTTTAAGAAAAAAAGTTTTCGTATACTTCAGGAAGCTTATGGTGAAATGCTCCATCTCAAGACACTTGTGAACACTGATTTAAACACTTTAAAAGCGATGATTTCGATGTGAAAGACAAAGAACGTCCAGGTCAACCAAAAAAGTTTGAAGACCAAAAATTACAAGCATTATTGGATGAAGATGAATGTCAAACTCAAAAACACCTTGCAGAAAGATTAAATGTTCCTCAGCAAACAATTTTTGATCGTTTATAAGCAATGGGAAAGATTTTAAGGAAGGAAAATGGGTTCCACATCAGCTGAATGAAAGACAAGTGGAAAAATGAAAAGTCTTCAAGTAAAATGCTGCCTCAAGGGCATGAAAGAAAGTATTTTTTTTGCATCGAATTGTGACTAGCGATGAAAAGTGGATTTATTTTGAGAATCCCAAATGCACAAAATCATGGGTTGATCTAGGTCACCATCAACATCAACTGCAAGGCCAAATCACTTCGGAAGGAAGACAATGCTCTGTGTTTGGTGGGATCAGGAAGGTATGGTGGGTGTATCCACACACACTTTCTGAGCAGCACTTCAAAATGTCCAAAGTAGAAAATTGGGTCTCTGAATGGTTTGTCTCAAAACAAGAAAAGTTCTATTGGGACGATACCCACAAATTACCTGAAAGATGGAGAATGTGTAGCTAGCAACGGATATTATTTTGAATAAAGCATTTTTGATGTTTCTCTTGAAATTATCGCGTTTTCTTTGATTACAAAATCCACATTATTAAACGGTACACCTAGTACTTCTACAAAAATGTGTATTATTATCCAAGATTCAAATTTAACTGGACATCCTCTATTTTTATTTGGAAAGCCTGACACCCTTGCCATATATCTCCTCTGGATCCAGCTGCATATCTTTGAGAAGAAGCAAAGCAATGAAAGGGAAAAATCATTCTTCATAGAAAAGAGGAGAGAGTATTGAGGCACCTATCTTAACCAGTGTCAGCATGTTCCTGTGTGAATTTCAATTTAAAATGGAAATGGAGGACAGGAAATGAAGAATCTCATGCAAGCACCTCAGAAGAATGGAATTTAAGAACCAAGAAACCAATTTCCATTAAATGCCTTATTTACAGAACACAAGGTATCTCCTGACCAATGAGCATCCACTAAGAATCTCTCCCCATCCTCAAGTCAATGAGCTTACCACTCGGACTCTGGCAGAACGTTCCCCAGCCCACCCAAACCCACATTAGACTCACCTGCAGTTCACTACAGCATACATTTCCCAAATTTCAATCCTTCTGCTAATACATGATAAACTCAATATTTGATTCTGTTTTTTTTTGTTGTTGTTGTTGTTTTTTAGCTTCCCTCGGTTTACCTCCTTTGTTTAGGTTGACACCTACAAGGTGCATTGTGTTCTTAGGAAGATTATCAGAATTTGCAGGATAATGCCTGCATCAAGTATTGCAAAGGTGTGCCAGTTATGCCATAATTGGGAGGAATGACTAAATTTACAACAATAATCTTGGATTTCAAACCTGCCACTCATAAAATTGGATTATCTCTCAGCTCTAACAGTCTCTTACTTCTGTACTATACATATAATCATTCAATATGAGATTTGTTTGTTTCCACCCCATTTCACCTCTTCAAGATGTAGATGAATGCCCCAGCTCCCCATTCACAGGAAAGGAAAAGTTACCCCTTTCTCCCTGGAACTGTGTTTCCAAGGTAAATATTCCTGGGTATTAGAGTGCCATCTTTGGTTATACAGATGCGCTTTCAGTATTGCCCTTGACCATGCCCCCTCTGCCCTGGGCACCACTGCCTATCTCAGACTGATACAGCCCCTAAGACATGAGGCATTCTTCCTAGTTTTCTTCATCTCTCCAAATTCTTCCAGTCATAACCTATCTGTCTTCTGTCTGCCTCACTTGCCTAGAATTCAGCCTTCTTGCTCTCTGCTAGGGAACTAGCAAAGGTAATGTGGTGTTCATAGCCATCATAGGGCTTATTCCTTCTAGATAACATCTGTTGCCCTAAATACTATAACACCAATGCATAAGTGGGCTGGTAGTTGAAATATTCTAGATCAAATAGATGTTTTCTTATCACTTCTTTATTACATCAAGTCAATGATGCCCTACCTCTCCCCATCTTATGCAATTGACCAACCAGGTTATCTATTTCCTCACTTCATCACACTATTCAATTTATTGAAGTGTGGTGTAATAGGAAAACCAATCCCCCCGCCCCCCATTCTTAATTGAAGTAGTTGATTGAATGGAAGTAGCCAAATCTGTTGTACAGAAACCTTGTTTAGTAACACAAGAAGTCATTAACAAAAATGAGTCTACCATTAAAGTAAATCCTTGACTCTTGTCCTCCATGCCCCACATTCATCCTATATAATAAAAGGGTAATATGCAAATTGATCCTAATGGTGGCAGAATGACTTGGAATGACTGGTTGCTATGATGCACACTGACCACCAGGGGGAAGACGCTCAATGCAGGAGCTGCCTCCTGGTGGTCAGTGCGCTCCCACAGAGGGACCTCCACTCAGCCACAGGCCAGGCCTAAGCCATCAGTTGGACATCCCCTGAGGGCTCCTGGGCTGCCAGAGGGATGTCTGACTGCCAGCTTAGGCCTGCTCCCCCAGGGACAGGTGGACATCCCCCAAGGGGTTCCGGACTGTGAGAGGGTGCAGGCAAGGCTGAGGGACAGTCCCCCAAGTGCACAAATTTTTGTGTACCAGGCCTCTAGTTCTTACATATTTTTAAAGAATCAATTCTGATTAAGCTCTCTTTATGACACCTTTTCTTACCCCCAACAACTTCCCTCATTTATATCCCCATTGTATCACTGTGCTATCTATTGTAGAACTGTGGTTAAAGTAACAAACTCAGGAGCTAGACTGCGTAGATGCAAATTCTGACTGCCATTTGATAGTTATGTGACCTTGGACAGATTAACTTAATCTCTCTATGCCTGAATTTCATATCTGTGAAATGAGATAATGCTCTACCTTTTCCCATAACTCTTTTCTGAGGATTAAATGAAGATAGATAGATAGTACATAGAACAGGGTCTGGTATATAGCAAGCATGGCATATATGCTTACAGTTATTACTTATTTTATATATGTGTTTACACATCTACTTCCCAATACTATGAGGTTTTGGAGGGCAGAAAATGTATGCAACTTATGTGTAGCATTTAGTTCCCTGCCCATAGTAGGCACTTGATAAATGTTTATGTAACAGATATATTCCCACATATGATTCTAATGAAAATGTGGAAATAAGCTTGGGCTCTTCTTCTGAGGTAAGAATGGCAAGTAATTGGCAACAAAACTAAAAACTAAGACTTTTATTTTTCCTGTGAAAGTCTCAAGATCTATTGAGAACCCCAAACTCCAAGAATAAAAAATATTTAACTGATTGATTTGCTTATTTAGCTATGCTTATGGAATGTCTCGCTTTAAATGGCTGATTTTAATTGTGAGTTACTTTGTTTCTATATAGAAAATCATTGTCTAATCAAGAATTGTTGCTGAAACCGGTTTGGCTCAGTGGATAGAGCATCGGCCTGTGGACTGAAAGGTCCCAGGTTTGATTCCGGTCAAGGGCATGTACCTGGGTTGTGGGCACATCCCCAGGAGGAGGTGTGCAGGAGGCAGCTGATCGATGTTTCTCTCTCATCGATGTTTCTAATTCTCTATCCCTCTCCCTTCCTCTCTGTAAAAAAACAATAAAATATATTTTAAAAAAAGAATTGTTTCTTTTCACATTATTATCCATTTTAGTCAAATTCTTACTTATTCAAAGAAAAATCTTTTGAACCACTCATTACCTATATATTTGTATATAAATTCTATACATTACATGTGTGTGTTCTCTCTATATGCATGTGCATATATACATCTATAAAATAGTTTTTCTCTGCTTTTACCCCAATATTCACCATAAAAAACTTGATAACAAAAGATTCCAGTTTCTATATTCCCAAAACTAAGTCCAAGGATGTCCACCTAAAGAATAATGAAAAAGTAGGTCACATATGTTTTCCCTGTGCCCTTTGCAGCCAGGCTTTATATCAATGGGCATCCAAGGCCTTCATATTTTCCCCTTCTCTCCATCCCTTTGCCTGACAGCTGCTTCAGTCATCACTGCAGTAGCCTAAGATCATTATATTTTTGCTCTACTCTTTAGGGCAGCGGTTCTCAACCTGTGGGTCCCGACCCCTTTGGGGGTCGAACGACCCTTTCACAGGGGTCGCCTAAGACCATCGGAAAACACATATATAATTACATATTGTTTTTGTGATTAATCACTATGCTTTAATTATGTTCAATTTGTAACAATGAAAATACATCCTGCACATCAGATATTTACATTACGATTCATAACAGTAGCAAAATTATAGTTATGAAGTAGCAACGAAAATAATTTTATGGTTGGGGGTCACCACAACGTGAGGACCTGTATTAAAGGGTCGCGGCATTAGGAAGGTTGAGAACCACTGCTTTAGGGGCTTTCTTATTAGAATATAACCCGCTATTTTGAGCTAATGTGTACATGGCTGACACTTCATCTTCCCAGCTAAGTGACCCATTGAAGTTTACATAATAATCCAGTTACATTTCCATCACAAAATGACATTTGAATTTCACCCTGAGGTGAAAGAAAAAGGAGGTATAAGAAGGAAAATGAAAGAACTCATAAATTCCCTTAAATTTCATTAAATCAATTTAAATTCAATAAATTCATTTGTGTTCTGCATGATAAGAAGGCAAAGAAAGCTCCCTGCTCTCCAAGAGTTGGCCACTTAGTGGACATCTATGGTTCTGACCTCAAAGGTATTTAGATCCCATCGTCAATGACACCTCATTAATGTCTGCAATCCAAGAATGCACACTAATAATCTAAGCATTCTATTGTGTCCATTATTTTTAAAAATATATTTTTATTGATTTCAGAGAGGAAGAAAGAGGGAATGAGGGAGAATCATTGATTGGCTGCCTCCTGCACGCCCCACACTGGGGATCAAGCCTGCAACCCAGGCACATGTCCTGACCAGAATCAAACCATGGCCTCCAGTTTCCTAGTCAATGCTCAACCAACTGAGCCACCATGACTAGAGTGTGTACATTACTATTGATAGAAGGTATGGCAGAGAGGGAAAGAAGTGTTGGGTGGTCATGGTATCTCCCCTGCCAGGTAAGTATGAGTGAATTAAAAAACTGTGGTACATCTACACAATGGATACGTTGTGGTAAAGAAGGAGTTCTTACCATTTACAACATCATGGATGGAACCGGAGAGCATTATGCTAAGTGAAATAAGCCAGTTAGAGGAAGATAAATATCACATGATCACACTCATTTATAGAATATAATGAACAACATAAACTGATGAACAAAAACAGATCCAGAGACAGAGAAGCATCGATCAGACTATCAAACCTTAGAGGGAAGGTAGGGGAGGGTGAGGGTAAAGGGGAGAGATCAACCAAAGGACTTGTATGCAAGCATATAGGCCTAACCAATGGACACAGACACCAGAGGGGTGAGGGCATGGGGAGGGTAATGTGGGGATAAGAACACATGTGTAATAACTTAATAATGAAATTTAAAAAAGAAGTTTTGGGTGAACTGCCCACAATATAAAATCATGCATATTTATTTTGTAAATATCAAGTATAATCTACACTGATATTTTCTAGGCTTAATTCTCACCTCCAAGTTCAGAAAATTAAAAACAAACACTTCAAGTATTTATATAATTCTCCTCACCCTAGAAAAATACTCTATTTATGATAAAGACTTAGTTTACATGACCAATCTGGTAGTGTTGTCCATTCATAACTGTTCCTGTCCTTTTCTGAGCCCAGCATACTCCTTTTTATAAGGCAAAATCATGCACAGTGCCCTACTACTGCTTCCATAGAGAATGATTTTATTCTCTTGTGAAAACACAGCTTAATGTTATATTGCCTTTCACAGTGAATAGAAATGAAGAATTAATTCACTCTTTGAGAGTTGTGGGGGTGGGGGAGTCTTTGATAAGATAAAATGAGTAACAGATTTCTCTTATAAGAGACCACTAACAGTTTACTTATTCCTGAAAAAAGTCAGCAGTGAATGGGCTGATATATAAATGTCCAAACCTAACAATGAGAAAAGGGTAAAATGATAAAAGATCCAATATACTTCTCATCCTGGTGGCCTATTTCTCAGTGAGCTGACCATGGATAATTATGCTGGGACCTGATTTAATCTCAACTTCAACATTGGGCAAGCGCCAACAGTTTTACTTATGATGATTATAGAAACCTGATATTCTCTAACTCCTAGTTCGGGAAGCACAAGAAAAAATTCCAACATTCCTTTTAATACTGAGATACTTTGAGCAATTTCCAGGGAAGTGAGCAAACAACCCAAGAGTTATCAATGAGCTATTCCTCTCTTCAGCAAGAGCCCATTATTCTTTTCTGGTTCATGTACTCTAATCAAAGACACCACTCAATAGTGCACAGAGTGTGGAGAAGGAGACAGAAAATAGAAGGAGCATGAATGTGGGCACGTATCTGCTTTTATTTTTAATATTGCCCAAGAGAAATATAAAGGCGTTTGTCAGATCAGCACTTTTTGCACTGTCATATGCTATGACTGCCAAGAAACATGCGCGCTTGCGCACACAAACACACACACACACACACACACACACACACACACAAAATATTCTATAGTGTAGTATGTAGAAGTATCAGGAGGGGTATATTTGGGAAACTGTGGCTAATGACCAGCATCTGCCAGCTCTGCATTTGCAAGTATACTAGTACATCAACATTATATTGAATATATCAAGAGTAAAGAGAGTCATGGAATCTTAGAGGTGAGGAAGATTTTTAAAATTGTACCATATATGTGTATATGGTTTTTAAAATTTTCTAATACAAACTATTTGTGAGCAAGGCAGTGGTTGGTACCAACTATGCTGTGTATATATTTGCCCCTTTTTTCATCTGGAAGATGTAGAGATATATAGATGCTATCAGAATCACAAATAATATAGCATTAGTTTAAAACTCACCTGACATATTTTGGTTGCATTATTAAAATATTTACTTTTAACATTGGAAAGGGTAGATGGGATTCTTGTATTAACCCAGAAGCCTCCTGTAGTGTGCTAATATTTTTACTCTGACTTGGGTGGGTGAAAGGAGAAGGGAAGTCGTGTCCCTTGTGGGCTATATTTTGCTAAAGTTAAGCTTAATTGGCCTTTTTACTAACCCTTCTATTTATTAAACAATAGTGGGAAAACACCAAAATAAATCAGGATCTAGAACTCTTAAGTATCATCCTTTTCTAAATCCTTTAATTAAAAATAGCATAATGTGGAGAACTTGCGTTTTTGAAGAATGTCTCTTCTGGTGGGTGGGAATGATTTGCCACAAATGACATGTGGTGTTTACATTTATAATTTCCTTATTTTTCATGTTTGGGAATGGAATCAAAGGAAAAAAAGGTTCAGGCAACAGTTGCATCCCCAGATATCACTGATGACATATTTCCTGGTCATCTGAAATACACTTGTAGAACACCATCCTGCCCACTGGGGAAATGTGATCATTCAGGGGCAGAAACCAGAAGTGTGGGGCAATATTTCAATGCTTTGGTCAATAGGCCCTGAAACTGGCCCAATCTGGGGCCTTATCTTCTTAAG
This sequence comes from Myotis davidii, assembly GCF_000327345.1. Taxonomy (NCBI): domain Eukaryota; kingdom Metazoa; phylum Chordata; class Mammalia; order Chiroptera; family Vespertilionidae; genus Myotis; species Myotis davidii. The sequence continues at coordinate 2,389,369 of NW_006297819.1, read as the reverse complement.
TAAACACTATGTGTAATGTAACTTTCTTAGTTGATCACTAGGTCATTCTGTTAAATAACAGCTGTAAATGCTAGATATAAATCTAGCTAATGAAGTTTCAGCTGGAATAAAAACCAATGCAATAATTCAAATTTAGGCACTAAAGCTATGTGTTTTTAAAGGGTTAGAGTGTTTTTTACTTAGGGTGTCATAATGTTCAGAGTCCTGAGCATGCAGCACCTCTAAACGTCTGGTCAACCTTTAAGTGACTAGGTTGTTTAAGAGTCAAGTGCTGTCCCCTGGCAATCAAAATCAGACTATACTCTGCTAACCCTATAACAGTGGGTAGATCTGACGGTTTCTCTCCAGTAAAATCTGAGATGAATAGATGCACACCTGGACCACGCTAATGCTGCTCTACCTGCCTGCAACCTTACAGACTTCCTGTCTTTCCTCTGACTTGCAGTCCAAAGATTTCTCTCTGAGGATTCTTGGCTTTCTTAATATTAGCATGTGCTGCCCTGGACTAGATAGGAACTCTAACCCTAATGTCAGTTAAGGTGAGGGCTCCTCCACTTCCTTTTCAATGGGATGAGGATGTCAGGAGGCAGCATTGAAACTTGCTTTTGTGTGTGTGTGTGTGTGTGTGTGTGTGTGTCCTTTAATTTACACCTCCATTATTGATGAGTAAATGTCTCAATGTAAATAGCCATTTATCTAAACAGAAAATAATTTGTTCTAACTTCAATTTTTAAATTGTTCTATACATATAGCATACAATATATATCACACAATCCTTCCAGTTAAAATATACAATTCAGTGGTTTTAGTATATGCATAAATGCATGCAATCATCACCATAATCAATCTTAGAACACTTTTAAGATAAACCCTGTGCCCTTATGTAGCACTGCCCCCACCATTAAACAATCACTAATCAAATTGCTGTCTCTATAGTACTGATTATTCTTGATATTCCATACAAATTGAATTACATAACATGTTATTTTGTACGTGGATTTTCTCATTTCGCATGTTTGCAAGGATCATTTATGTTGTAGAATGTGTCAATCAGCAATTCATTATTTTTTATGTACTAACTAGAGGCCCAGTGCATGAAATTTGTGCACCTGAGTGGGGAGTGTCCCTCAGCCCAGCCTGCACCCTCTCCAATCTGGGACCCCTCTAGGTATGTCCGACTGCCCATTTAGGCCCGATCCCTGTGGGATGGGATCCGGCCTAAACAGGCAGTCGGACATCCCTTTCACAATCCAGGACTGCTGAATCCCAACCGCTCGACTGCCTGCCTATCTGATTGCCCCTAACCACTTCTGCCTGCCTACCTGATTGCCCCTAACCGCTTCTGCCTGCCAGCCTGATCATCCCCTAACTGCTCCACTGCCAGCCTGATCGACACCTAACTGTTCCCCTGCCGGCCTGATCACCCCCAACTGCCCTCCCCCATCGGCCCAATCACCCCCAACTGCCCTCCCCTGCCAGTCTGGTTGCCCCCAACAGCCCTCCCCTGCAGGCCTGGTCCCTGCCAACAGCCCTCCCCTGCCAGCCCAGTTGTCCCCAACTGCCCTTCTCTGCAGGCCTGGTCACCCCTAACTGTCCTCCCCTGTAGGCCTGGTCCCACCCAACTTCCCTCCCTTGTTGGCCATCTTGTGGCCACATGGGGGAGGCCATCTTTGACCATATGGGGGCGGCCATCTTGTGTGTTGGAGTGATGGTCAATTTGCATACTGGCCATGGATAATTAGCATATCGGGGCTAATTAGCATATCCCTCTCTTATTATTTGTGTTGGAGTGATGGTCAATTTTCATACTGGTCATGACTAGTATATCCAGGCTAATTAGCATGCCCCTCTCTTATTATATAGGATAATATTCATTGTATGGATAAATAGAAGACATCTTGTTTATATATTCATCCATTGATGGATATTGGAAATAGTGCTACTATAAGCATTCATGTATAAGTTTTTTGTTTGAATATTTATTTTCAATTATTTTGGTTATAATCCCAGGGTTGGAATTACTGAGCCATATGTAATTCTATGTTTAATCATATTCTACTGTGGCAGTACCATTATACATTCCTACCATATGCTGCATTGTAAAACTGGAAAATTAGTCTTTAATCATATCTGTGCAGGTAGGATTAAAATACCAGCCTTTCCCTTTTCCAATCTAGACATTAATGCACAAGTGGCTTTTATGCATTCTGGCAAGAAAAATATTTACCTTCACATAGGTTTGGAGACCAAGAGAGGATCTAGGACTTGCAAGCTGTATAATAGAATAAAATGGGAATTGGGGCTAAAGTAGTCCAAGGATGGAGGGCATAAAGTAATCAGACCAAAATAATTTACTACCACTATACTTGAAATGGTCCAGAAATGGAAAAAGTAAAGAAATGAGAGAAAGCAGTTATTGGAGTATGACTTTGGAGAGTTTAAACATAGTATTACAATTTATTAAATATTGTCATATTTAACAAAAATGTACAGATATAAATCCTTATAAACTTATTTATCCTTCAGCTACAAATGATCGAAATGCTTACCTATAATGCTGCTGCTGTATTGTTTTTAATATTTTACATCTAAACAGTAAATGTAGTTTTTTGAGCTTTAAATGCAGTTTTAATGTAAATAACAGTATCTCATTGCTAAACCTTTTCTAATAATCTCTTTTCATCTATGCATTCCCTCCATTGTCCCCCCCCATAATTATGCTAATTGATTTGGGAATTCAAAGGAAATGGAGATGATTAGGAGTTTTCATGGTACTTAGGGTAAATATATAATAAACCAAGAGAGAAAACAATCAAATGACAGTATGAATGACAAAGGCATGAGTTTATGGGACTTTGAAAAGTCTGGTAGAGCAGGCTTCATGGAAGAGGAAGAGGGGCTCACATATTTACAAGAAAAAGGGGAAGAGACAAGGAATTCAAACCCGAGCACACCATGAGCAGACTCCACAAGGCAGGAGGTGAGGACTGAATGTTCAGTAGACAGTTTGGAAAGTGCTGTCAAGAAAGGAGGACTCATGTGAGAAAATAACAGAAGGAACGACTGGAAAAATAGTCTGTGGTCAGATAAATTTGGTCCTTACATATCAGGTCCAAGAATTCTACCAAAACAAGGGTCTACTGAAAAGCTTAAAGAATGGGTGAATTATCATTGAAACATGTTTTTTTAAATGCCATTTAACTGTGGGGAGCAGGCTAGACTGAAGGTCACATAGAAAAGAGAGAGACAAGGGGTTGGGGGCCATTGCAAGAATTCAGCACTCTGATAGTGAGGATCAGCTTTATGGAGACAGAAATGAAAAGGATGGAATAGGCAGAGAAGTGGCAGCAGTTGTGGGTGGATTAGACATAGTGGGTAAAAAACGAAGTCAAAACAACTCAAATTAAATAATAATTTTTGAGAGTGGTATTGTGGATATTCTGAAATTATTGTAGAGTAGAACAAAATTAATCACAAGTTATCAAAGAGATAGATCTACTGCAGAAGTATTTTATGAACTAATGGTATGAAATAAATTAGTTTTTAAAACCATCTCTCTGCTATTTATATTTGAAATGTATATTTATATCTGAAACGCACAAAAACCCAAAGGAGGAAAGGTGGGGTGCAAACCAGATTAAAATTTTGAGGCAAAAACAAGAGAGGTGTTTTGTTTTTTATGTCTGAAATACATAAATCATGTATATTTATCTAAGACATAAGGCAAATAATGACTTCAGTGAACTGAAATTCTCAAACATGTCACATATTTATCTGCAGATCTATCTAGAATAATGTCAAAATCTCCCAGCAATTCTTTAATCAATTTTGTTTTACCTTTTCAAATTTTTGGGATTTTCAGAAAATACTATGGCAGTCCTGAGAGATTGTAACTTTACCGGAGTGGTCACAGAGTGTCTGGGACCATTCTTCCTGTACGCTTTGGTAGAGGGCTTCAGTGATGTATAGAAACCTTGTGCTCAAATCCACTAGAGCTCTGTAGATGTGGTTAAGAAGTAAGAGTTTGCACCAAAAATATATCTTTTTAAATTTTCACCCAAGGATATTATTCCATTGTTTTTTTTGAGAGAGTGGATGGGAGGGAGGAGGGAGAGAGAGAGAAAGAGAGAGAGAAAAAGAGAGAGAAAGAGACATCCAACTGTTGCTTCCCACAGGCACCTGACCAGGGTCATGGGATCAAATCTGCAAAGGAGGTATAAGGTAAGTGGCCTTGTTTGACCAGGAATCTAACCTGCAACCTTTTGGTCTATGGGCTAACACTCTAACCACTAAGCAAAAACAGCCAGGGCACACCAAAAATATTTTTAAAAATTAGAAATTGAATTAAAAAGCTTAGTCTTTGGGGACATTCACCATCTTCCCTACATCCTTACATAGGCATTTCCTTTGTATTCATCAACACGCATTATTTGACAAGTCAAAAGAAAGGGCAGGAGGTAGGTTTCAAGGAAAGAGAAGGAGCAGAATTTAGAGATGGTTTGGAAAGCCTCACAGCGGGGAGCACAATTTTAGCCAGTATCCTGATGCAATTAAGGACTAAGCAGGTGCAATCTCAGCTTCATTGGATTACCTGACTGGGGGTGGAGGGATGAACTTTTCCCTTTTGCAGCTCCTTAGGAGACTATTTTAGTTTTTCTTCCCATAAAGGACAGAATTGATAACTTCTACATTTCCTGCAGCAGAATCTTATGATCACATGAAATTCTTTAATTAAGGTTTATAATCCAAGTGTTCACTTTGTGAGTGTAATTATAAAATATCAATGTTTTTCTTGTTCTCAATTCAAACTGATAAAACAAAATCTTCATTTTTCAATAAATAATGTTGCCTGATTTTCTAATTGTTTTACTTTGAGTATTCAGAGATTTAGGTAATATTTGTACTACATTCTATGTTCTTCGATAAAAAAAAATACTTTAAAACTAGAAACTAACCCTAAATAGAGCATCCAAATGAGCATTAGACCTAAGTGAAGGTCTAATTAACCTTCTAAATTAACTTTTATTGCATCTTTATCTACCTTTCTTTTCCATACTGTTGGAGACACCTTTAAACTAATTTGGAAAATAAATCACACACATACAAACTATGTAATTGTAAACTGTTTGTTAGGGGCATTTTCACTCTAAAGTTGTATGGAATATGACTGTTTTTGCTTCAGGACAAAGGAGAGAAATACAAAGCTTCAGTCCCAGGAGTTCCAAACTGTAAGAATATCAGAAGGCCTTCCATGGTGATGGCATTCAGGAATAGTATCAAATGAGGCAAGCAGTGCCCCAGTTTTTTCCTCATCCCTAAAATCTCTGCTACTTCAGAAGTAAAGACAATATGAAAACTCTGATATATATTATAAGAATGATGATATTTATTTTGGTCCATTAAAGATATAGAAATGCACATTAAGTGTTGATTTAGGGGGAAATATCAAAGTTGCTATGTACTACTTGCTGGATCTGAGAGCAGTTCATATTGAACCCGGTGGCCCACCCAAATCCCACGCTGAAAGAATCCGTCCATTTATAACTGCTTCTATCATGAAGGCAGTCTGTCATCATGGCCTTTAATTCAGGAAATTTCTGGCAGATTAAATCCATCTCAAAACTACCCAGTACCTATAACTATTTGGGGCTTTCAAGATCCACGTAGGTATTGGAGAAAGTTGGAGCCTTAGTAGATGTTCTTCATAACGTCTCATGGGGGATTTATTTTTTGCTCCTAAGAAAGGGGCATTGTCTCTGGTGAGCTTCAAAGTGAGTCATGAAGCAGCATTGATCTTAAGAAAACTAGAATAGAAACATAGGAGCTATTTCTATTTCTGAATCCCAACAGAGTCTGTCATATGTAACGAAGATTCTATAGAAAAGGGTGGATGAGGAATAGTTAGTGTGTATTGTTTCTATCATTAAATTGCTTGGGACTCTTTCAACATGGGCACTATATTAGACAGAAACAGAAGGCAGTACTGTATTGAATATTTTAAGAAAGTTTTATAGTTTTTACACTAGTGGAAAATCTTAGTTGAAAATCTTAGTTTATTCTATTAATAAATGGAGGCAAGTGAAGAATTAATCTAGTAAAACATTTTTCCCCCTTTTATGTATTTTTTTGTCTTCTGCCAAATGAAAGGGCTTCTGTGTCAGTGCTAGGAGGAGCCTGGCAATGATTAATTGATTTAGCTGTCAAACTAAGGCAGTGTGTGTACAAGCAGGAGAATAGTGTGAGGGACAAGGCCATGGTTTTATGGGGAAACTTTGTTTGGAGACCCTTTGTAATAGAGAAAGGGTGGGGGAGGATGAAAAAGGGAATGAATGGCTCAACAAATGCATGTGTCCACAAAGAAGTACATTATTAAGGGGGGTGGGTTAAGTTTTCAAATATTTCCTAATCCTTATACTATATGTGGGCACAGATTTCCTTTACCTTTTAAAACTTACCTCTTATCTAACTACTTGAAAACTTACTTTCTGAAACTTCCTGTGGTTCTATCTCCCATGAGTTTGAGAAAGTTACTAAAACACTACATTCTGATTTTTCTGAAAATGGAAAATCCTTAATAGAGGGTTGCTATGAAGAAACACCCATGCAATAATCTTATGTCAAAAGAATATTGCCTGCCGAAACCGGTTTGGCTCAGTGGATAGAGTGTCGGCCTGCGGACTGAAGGGTCCCGGGTTCGATTCCGGTCAAGGGCATGTACCTTGGTTGTGGGCATATCCCCAGTGGGAGATGTGGAGGAGGCAGCTGATCGATGTTTCTAACTCTCTATCTCTCTCCCTTCCTCTCTGTAAAAAATCAATAAAATATATTTTTTTTAAAAAAGAATATTGCCTGACTAAAGTGAGAACAGTGTAAGATTTCATTCTAACATGTGTGGAGGAAGATCTCCATACATAAGGCTTGGAGTGTTCAACCTTCTTGCTCTAGTGGAAATGTAAAATGAAGAAAGATGCAAGAATTTTGCATTTGCTTTTCTTAGGTTGCTAATTCCTTGACCTTACTGATAGGATTGTTAACGAAAACCACTTTACAATACCATTTTTTTAAGTATTACATATGTCTCCTTTTTTCCCCATTGACCTCTATCCGCCCCCCCCCCCTCAGTACATGCCCTCACTCCCCCGTCTGTGTCCATATGCTCATATGCATGCATACAAGTCCTTTGGTTGATCTCTCACCTCCTCACCCCCTGCCTTACCTCATAGGTTTGACAGTCTGTTCAATGCTTCTATGACTCTGGTTCTATTTTGGTTCATCAGTTTATGCGACTACACCAGTCTGCATTCCCACCAGCAGTGCAGTGGGGTTCCTTTTTCTCTGCATCCTCACCAGCACTTGTCCATTGATTTTGTGTCTCCTGGCCTTCTGTATGTCTTCTTTCAAAAAGTGTCTATTTAGGTCTGTTTCTCCCCTCCCCTTTTTTTTTCTTATTGGATTGCTTACCTTCCTTTTGTTAAGTTGTATGAGTTCCCTATAAATTTTGGAGATTAAACTCTTATCAGAGATAGCATTGGCAAATATGTTCTCCCATGCAGTGGGCTTTCTTATTGTTTTGTTGATAGCTTCTTTCTCTGTGCAGAAGCTTTTTATTTTGATGTAGTCCCATTTTTTTCTCCTTATTTTCCATTACCCTACAAGCTGCATTGGTACAAAAAATGTCTGCTATTTTGCTGCCTATGGCTCTTTCTAGGATTCTTATGGTTTGCCATCTTATATTTAAGTCCTTTATCCATTTTGAGTTTATGTTTGTGTATGGTGTAAATTGGTGGTCTTTCATTTTTTTTGCATGTATCTGCCTTAAAAATAACCTTGTTATGAAAAGTTAAAATGGAAATTCAATTTTCCCAGTATGCTAAAACTCTTGGACTTTCAAAGCACCATTCTTATATCTTTACTATAGGCCCAGCACACAAAATTTGTACATGGGCCAGGGGGTCCCCTCAGCCCAGCCTGCACCCTCTCCAATCCGGGACCCCACAGGGGATGTCCGGGACCCCACAGGGGATGTCCCAGGATTGGGCCTAAACCAGCAGTCCGACATCCCTCTCACAATCCTGGACCCCTGGCTTCTAACTGCTCACCTGCCTGCCTGCCTGATCACCCCTAACTGCACCCCTGCTGGCCTGATCACCCCTAACTGCCTCTGCCTGCTGGCCTGATCACCCCCACTGTCCCTCCCCACCGCCAGCCTGGTTGCTCCCAACTGCCCACCCTGCCAGCCTGGTCACCCCATGCAGCCTGCTGTTCAGTCATTTGGTCACCCCTCACTGCCCCCCTTGTCATCCTGGTTGCCCCACACAGCCTGCTGCCTGGTCATTTGGTCATCCCTCACTAGCCCTCCCTGCCAGCCTTATCACCCCATGCAGCCTGTTCAGTTGTTTTGGTTGCGACAGTTGCTTAGGCTTTTATATAGATAGGTTTTCTAGGAGATGGGTTAAGGAAAGGGAAGAATGAAAACAAATCTTAAGTTTAATGTTTTCTAAAGCTGTGGTCACAATTCAGGAGTCTTATCAACTTAAAGAGGGGGCATTCAAAGTGGTCAAAATCTTGACAGAGGGTTCAAATTTTAATCATATATACAGAACTGGATCGAGTTATGTATTTGTTCATATAGAAGTAGTTCTTCATTCTTATCCATTGGAAATGAAAAGTTGGTATTACTTACATTTAATATTTTTAATATATTTAATGAACTATGAATATAAAACCTTATGAAATACTTGATTATTTAAAACTCAACACTGAAAACATTTGATTTCTATATTGTTTAAAAAAAAACCAGTTCATTATTATTCGTACTATTGAGTGACTATGCATGACAATTATTTTTCTGTACTAAAAATACTACGTTTCTGAAAGTACAAATTGCACACAATAAATTGGCACACAGTGATAAAATGAAGTATATAAGTATATGAATATCAGGTGTGCATAGGAATATCTGGTACTAACATTTCTTGTAGCACCTTCTCTGTGATTATCTTTTAACAAAATTCAATGGATTTAGTCCTCAAGAATTTTGCTAAATTAAATGGCTAAGATAATGGTCATGTTACTGCATTGCTTCCACTAATAAACCTGAATCTTACTTACTCTAATGATGGTGATAGCTAACATTTATTCAGCAGTAACTTGGGCCAAGCATTTAAACCTGGGATATTATAGCCTCATAGCAGCCCTCACAGGGTGGTTTCATTTTCCACAAAAGGAAACTGAGGCTAAGAAAGGCTATATTAATTGTGTAAAATCACATGACAAGTTGCTGGGCTGGAATTAGAAACCAAGTCCACCTGATCCTAAAGTATATTCTTTCCTGCTCCCTGCCCAGACACTCTCTGCTAGTTCAGCCCTCTGTGACTTCTGCTTTTAAGTTTCTAGTTTTCTGTGAGAAAACAGAGCTGAAGATTTTTCTGTTTTGCATCAAGTCTTTGCAAAGACCATCAGTGCTCATTACTAGAGAGTTCTACATGTGTCTTCCAGAAGACATGCTTGATTTAAGGATCTTTGCTTTACATGTTTTCATTTTCTTTTTAAATTTATTATGAGTTTTTATGATCAATATTGAATTTATGATCTTTGTACTCTTTATTTAATTTCTCACTGATCAACTCTAAAACATTTTAATGACTTCAAATTTGATAAAATCAGTAAACAAACTTAAACAAACAAACAGAAAATGTTTGCATGATTAAAGTGTGCTAGAACTAGGCTTGGAATCTGGGATAGATGCTTATCAAAGCCAAATTCATAAAGTATCTGAGCCAAAAGAAGACGGGCATGCAAACAAATATATTAGAACACAGGTAGTAAATACAATGGTAGGAACATGAGTGCGAAAGGAGCATTGAGAACTTATTAATTTTATGGAGGTGGAAGTAAAAGTGGAGGAACAGAGAATTAGAAAACATCACCTGAGTTGAGTTTTGAAATATAAGAGTTTGCCTAGGTTGGAGGCTTGAGATGGTTATGAGAGGAGGAAGGGATTCTGGCTGAGGGTAGATTGTCATGAGTGCATAAGTTCAAGTTATAATTTTCCAAAGATAACTCTAACAAAGCACCTTTCTCCAAAACTATCATCTCAAAAATGCCAATGACCATTTATACACACCCTCTTGTCAAGAGCTCGGAATACTGCAATGACAATTTAAACACTAACTACACTTGCACTTTATAGGTATAGATTCTGTGTATTCTCTGAGTAACTTCTTTGACCTTGTTACTCATTTTTGTTATCTTATAAACTAGTATTCTGGACCTGTTTATATTAACAGGCTCTATCAGTAATACCTGTGTATAAAAAAGGAAGCATGAGACACTGTTAGTACTGTTTTATTTTTATAATATGCATTCATTAAAAAAGCTTCAAAGTGGAATCTGATTATTCTAGTCATCAAAGATTAGAGTTAAGTTGAAAACTACAAGACTGGATGATAGTGCTTAAGGGCAAAATATAATAGCAAATACCCTTTAGCAATTATTGCACACCAGGATTTTACTCTAATAAGTGTTTTACATGAGTCTCATCTCTTTTAAGGTCAATTAGCAAATTATGACTTAGAACCTACTATTTTTTCAGCTCAACTTTTTCAGTTTTGTGCACTCTAAAGACACAGATATAGAAATAAACCCTACACCCAAGGAGCTTGTGACTTTCCTTTAAGATAACATTAATAGCAAAAAAATTGGGAAGTACAGCAAGATGAATTACAGTAGCAGTAGCAAAAAAGAGATAAACCTTTTTAAATAAATAATTTTTTAAAATAATTAAATTTTCCATTATGAAAGGATGTCAAGATAATTTCGATTACTCATTGACTGTAGCATTTTACAAAACGTTAAAAGCTATAATTTTAGTGGGTTTATAATCTAAGTTGGGAGATTTTTTTTATATGTACTTGAAAAGGAACAGCAACACAAGAAATATAGAATTAGAAAGTGAGAAAATAGCAAAAGAAACCATCAGCAAAACAACAAGAAACCGCACTACATGGGAGAACATATTTACCAAAGTTATCTCCAATAAGGGTTTAATCTCCAAAACTCATAGGGAACTCATACAACTTAACAAAAGGAAGATAAACAATCCAATAAAAAAAAATGGGCAAAGGACCTAAATGGACACTTTTTGAAAGAAGACATACAGAAGGCCAAGATACACAGGAAAACATGCTCTCAAAGTCACTAATTATCTGAGAGATGCAAATCAAACAACAATGAGGTACCATCTCGCACTTGTCAGAATGGCTATCATCAACAAATCAACAAAGGACAAGTGCTGGTGAGTCTGTGGGGAAAAAGGAACCCTCATGCACTGCTGATGGGAATGCAGACTGGTGTAGTCACTGTGGAGAACAGTATGGAGTTTCCTCAAAAAGTTAAGATTGGAACTCCCATTTGACCCAGTAAGCCCCCTTCTAGGAATATATCCCAAGAAAATAGAAACTGTAATCAGAAAGGATATATGTGCCCCTATGTTCATAGCAGCACAATTTATAATAGCTAAGATTTGGAAACAGCTGATGAGTGGATTAAAAAATGGTGGTACAGCTACACAGTAGAATACTACTATGCTGCTAAAAAAAAAAAAAAAAACAAAAAAAAACAAAGGAACTTTTACCTTTTGCAACAGCATGGATGGACCTGGAGAGCATTATGATAAGTGAAATAAGCCAGTTGGAGAAAGATAACTATCACATGATCTCACTCCTTTGTGGAATATAATGAACAACATAAACTGAGGAACCAAAATCAATCCAGAGACAGAGAAACATGGAATTATCAAACCTCAGAGGGAAGGAGAGGAGGGTTGGGGGTGGTAATAGATCAACCAAAGGACTTGTATACATGCATATGAGCATAACCAATGGACACAGACACTGGGGCAGTGGGCGTTTGTCCTGGGGGGTGGGAATGGCCAGAGAGGGGTTGATGGGGGGGAAAATGAGACATATGTAATACTTGAAACAATAAAAAATTACTTATGAAACATTCATCTGGTGGCCATTATGTATATATTCTATACCAGGCATAACAACAAATAAACTATTCTGTAAATGTGGTAAGTGATAATCTCTAGTTTATACTTTAATTTTTGAAATATGTTTTTAATTGATTTTAGAGAGAGAGGAAGTGAGAGGTAGAGAGAGAAAGAAATATCAATGTGAAAGAGAAGCATCTATGGGCTGCCTTCTACCTGCCCCCTATTGGGGATAGAGCCCACAGCCTGGCATGTACCCTAACTGAGAATCAAACTGGAGACATTTGGGTGCACAGGATGATGTTCAACCAACAGAGCCACACCAGAAAGGGCTCTAGTTTATACTTTAATAGGAACAAAGAAATGCATGCATGAAACTCCTTAAGAAATACTGCTGGTAAAAGCAACAAATGGAAGCTGGCTGCCATCAATGTTGATACATAAGTAAAGTAAAATAATCCAAAGTAGAGGAACACATATGTAGATATATGACAATCTCTAGAAACACCTCCAGGAAGGCGAGAGCTTTGAGCCCTCATAAGGAAGGGAAGCCCAAGCATTGGTGAGGTGCTGGCAGGACAACCTGCAAGTGTTCCAAAGCAACCTGAAGGAACTGAGGCCACACTCTGAGGGGTGTGAAGAAACAGGAATAGGAGTAGGCCAAAAGCAAGGGTATCAAGTGATGCCAGTGGGAAAGAATGGCGTGGGCAGATGACAGGGAGTCTTCAATTCTGGGCTTGGAGCTAAAGTGTGACTCATTAGGCATCCAGGAAGCATGCTGGAGGGTGAGAATAAGAAGGGAAAGAAAAGATTGTGTGGAAGCTGTATGAAGAATGAATGCATATAGGAGAGTTTGGGGTCAATGAATGAAAGTAAATGAAACCTTACACTAAAGCACAGGCTGTGGATTAGAGATGGAGATATATGTAAGAGAGATAGAGAATTGTAGCAATTGAATAGAAATAATTAAGACAATTCTGAAGTAGCTATTTGAAATAACTTAATATGCAAGAAATATTAAAGGACCAAGGGAAAGACAGCTGTTAGAAAAAGAGATGAAGGTTGGCTAGAAGGAGGGTGAAGGGAATTAAGGAGGTAGAATAAAAGGAGAGCCAGGTATAAAAGGAAAAGAATTGTACATGCGTGTTGTGATTCATCTAAAAGAATCATCATGCTCATAAATAGTGTCAGTAAATCAATTCTACAGTATTTTATTTTATCTCTCAATTACTGAGGTAATAGTAGCTTAATATTTATAGCACATCCACAGTATACTGTGTACGCAAATCTCTTTTTTACTGCCAGCAATATCATAGGATGTTTGCTGTACAGGTAGAACCAGCTGTACAGGCGCTAATCAATAATTGGGCTTTGTGGAACAAGATAACATTTTTACTGTGTATACTTGCTTCCATAATATCAAGAACATGCAGGTTTTTCCCCCCACAGGTATTGCAGAGATTTTTTTGAACTATGTGGTGCCTGTACTTCGCATTTCTCATGAATATTTCTAATACTCATTCACAATGCATGCAGTGTTAACTACCGCCTAGGTGAGTACGAGCACACTGTTTGTAAATTGTAGCCTTGGTAAAATGCCTACATTTTTCAAGTCCCTGTAGCACGAGTGTGAGGCAGGGCCCGCTTTGCTCTATCCATCTCTTGACAATGCATGCGAGGAAAATAGAAAATGATGGCCTCCCAAATCTACACATTAGTGAACACAAACTCAGCCACACAGTGACATCTTTCTCCTTAAAAATAATGATGCAGACTGTCTCCATTACTTAAGGAAGCCAGAGCTCACACGGAATGTGTCAAAAGCTCTGCATTATCCCGCTCTGCCTGAAGCTGCCTTGACAGCACCTTTCCTGCCATGAGAGTGGATTATAGGTAGGGTGGTAATCAGCCAGGACGTTAGTAAAAATAGGTTCTTTCAAGAGCAGGGTGTGAACCTGTAAGCATCACAAAAAGGGTTTACCACAATACTGACTAGAGGAACAATTAGCTCCCTGCTGCCTTAAACTAACCAGAAACAGCATGGTGCTTGCTACAGGTTGGTGAAGGGCAGCGGGAGTTAATTGGTGCTTTGACAAAAACAATGATAGAATGCTCTACAAAGCCTACTAAGTAACAACTGTGCTGAGCTCTGAGGATCTCTGGTGAAAGGTGCCACAGGAAGGTAGGGAGACAAAGTAATATGGGGAAAGTGAGAGACAGACAGATGGGGAATGAAAGGGAGAGAGGCAAGAGAGGAACTAGAGGATGCTTCAGTCAGGAAACAGAAGGAGAGTCAAAGGCAGAACAGGAGGGACACCACTGAATTCAAAGACTTTCGTTCAACAA
>NW_006297819.1:2374107-2375004 GCF_000327345.1 Myotis davidii | reverse complement strand
CAAAGGATGATCCCTAGGTGACCAGCACAGAAGTTCCCACAGCGCCGCTCAGTAGCGGGTATTCTATTATTTCTCTAGGTTACCACTTGCTTACCTAATTAATTCAGTGACTCTTAGCAGCTAACACTGAGATCCTAATGAGCTTCAGAACTCAAGGGAGATACCCAGGTTAAGGAGAGCCAGTAAGTCATTGTATGGTAAGAGGAAGAAAACCCAAGCAGGGAAAGAACCATCATGGGAGCTCATCATCATCTGGTCCCTTTGGAGTTAGAATATTGCCTTTGGTTCCCCAACCATGAGGATGACTGCTGCCACCATGTTGGTCTCCAGGACATTATGTTCTTTGTATTCATATACCATTATGGTACAAATAATGATGATTGATATTTATTGAAAACTTACTATGTGCCACTAATTGTGCTAGATGCCAAAACTATGTAATCTCCTTTAATCCTCTCAACAAATTTATGAGGAAGGCATTATTATTATTACTAGAGGCCCGGTGCACAAAAATTTGTGCACTCAGGGGAGAGGGGGTCTCTCAGCCCGGCCTGTGCCCTCTCGCAGTCTGGGACCCCTCAGGGGGTGACCACCTGCTGGCTTAGGCCTGCTCCCTGGGGGATTGGGCCTAAGATGGCAATCAGACATCCCTCTGGCAGCCTGGCAGCCCTCGGGGGATGCCCACTTGCCAGCGGGGAGGAGGCCTAAACTGCAGTCGGACATCCTTAGCGCTGCGGAGGAGGCAGGAGAGGCTCCCACCACCACCGCTGTACTGCCAGCCATCAGCCTGGCTTGTGGCTGAGCAGAACTCCCATGTGAGCACGCACTGACCACCAGAGGGCAGCTCCTGCATTGAGCATCTGCCCCCTGGTGGTCAGTGTGTGTCATAGTGACCAG
>NW_006297819.1:2365713-2373678 GCF_000327345.1 Myotis davidii | reverse complement strand
TTGCATATCTCGCTGATTAGCCAATGAGAGGGTTAGCAAAGTTATGGTTAATTACCATGTTTCTCTATTATTAGATAGGATGATGATGATGATTATTATTATTATTATTAGACTAATTTTTCAGTTGTTGGCACTGTGAATTCAAAGAAGTTAAATAATTTCCCAAGTTCAGGTAAACAAGAGGTCACAGCCTGACATTCAAGCCCAGGTACGTAAATCCCAAAATTACATTTGTTCACTTAAATTCCATTACCCCTTACTTTTCAGTAATAAAAGCTTAAATTCTACTAACCAACACTCTCTTTAAATACATCATAAAATAGATAAAAAGATTCATTTGCCATGTACAGAATTCATAAAACTGTGTGGACTGGGATATTCAAATTGGCTGGATAAAAATGTTGGTTCAGAGATTCCCAGGACTTTTCCTCATTCAATTTCAACTGGTTCCTTGTTTTTGCAGTACATTCACTACTTAGGCACAAGGGCTGTTCTCACTCTGCACAGAAATTCTGCTCTTAATCCATTCCTTTACGCTCATCTCTATGACCAGATGGGCAATCCCTCTGAGCTCCTCCACCAAAGGGCCTGGATATAAACAACTTCTGGCTTATAAATTCCACTCCTTCCTAACACTTGCCATCATTTTTTTTCTTTTTTATCTAAGAAATGCTCTTAGATACCAGCTCGACTGTATTACAAACATAATTAGCATCCCCAGAGAATAGTATAGTCTTTAAAAAATTGGGTTATATACAGCTCCTTGCTTCCAAGAACTATCACTTTGAAATACACCAAGAAGCTGACCACTCCTCATCTTCACTACAGCACTCTACCAATTGGTCAAAGCCACCATCCTCTCTTGTGTGGATAATTTTAATAGCTTTCTACTGCTGACCTGCTCTTACCATTTCTTCTTTATGGTTAATTCCCCACCAGTTGAAGAGCCGCCAGAGTAATGCTTTGACATCCTAAATCATATTGAATCTCTCCCCTGCTCAAAACCTCCTCTGGCCCCCTTCTCACTCAGAGTAAAAATCTAAATTTCTTACGTTGGCCTAGAAGGGCCAACAGGGTCTACTCCTTCCCTGTACCCCTCCCGTCACAACAGCCTACTTGTTCCCTAAACATGTGCATTCAAAGGACCTTTGCCCCTGCTGTTTTTCTGTTTAAATGCTCTTCCTCCAATAGCCACACATCTCCAACCCTCCGTTCCCTTAGGTCTCTGTTTAAATATCAGTTTCTTAGCAAAGCATTTCCTGACAACCCATAATGCCAACAATTGCTTTGATTTAAAATTCCCCCTTTTAAAATTTTTAACATCTCTAAGAACTGGATGCATCTTATAATTGATGACATCTTATTATTATAACTGGAAGCTTTTGTTTTCCTTTTAGCTAGATAAATATAGGGGCACATTTGCAATTGCTCATGTCTTTGGTTTGATGAAATACAGTAATATGGCCCTACTCGCTCTCTTCCACATCATTACTTCTCATGCCCAATATATTTTTCCTCCACATCACCCTGTGGTACACTGAACTTTTGTTAGTTTAATTGATTATTTTCTTTCTCCTTCAACTAGAATGCAAGCACCATGAGAAGAGGAGTTTTGTTGATTTGGGTCTTGACATACTTTAGATATCCCCTAAATCTTAGTTGAATGGAAAGTTCTCTCTGAAATCTCATTTAGATATGAGCCCTGCCACCCGATCCCCGGTGTTAAGGGATGGTTAACAGAGAGACACCAGGTCCTACATGCGCAAAATTTGGAAACAACACACTAACCATGCAATGAAATGTCATCGGCATATTTTGAAGTAATACAATCTTAAATATCTCTGTAACCCAAATGGAGAAAAAGTAGATATCAAACATCCTAATAACATACTAGCAATTAAAGGTGAACTTGGAAGACTAGGGCCTCTGTCAGATCATGGAAAATTGTTTTCCCAGAACCATTCCTAAGTCACTCTCAGAAATTTGGTGAACATTTACATTTTACTAACTGATTTCTATTGGCAATGTGTTCCTGAAGATTTCCTGATTTCACTCAGAACACTGGCCACGCTTGAGAGCAGTCTCACCTTTGTGTGTGTGTGTGTGTGTGTGTGTGTGTGCAAGAAGGAGGAAGAGTTGCTAAAACCCCAAAGCTGCCCAAGTGCATCCATTAGCAGAAGATCAAGTCTACACACAAATTTCCAAAAGGTGAGAAACATTTCACGCTCTTTATATTTTATGTGATTTAAGGGTTTTTTTTGTAGTAAGCCTCTATAAATAAATGATTTACTAATGTAGCCACTGAACCACAAGATCATTCCCCTTCCCTTGTAACAGTGAAAACTTTAAAATTCTATGAATGGGGTCCCCAGGGAGCAGTGCCCAATTTGTTCAAACAAAGGAATGTACCTAGAATTTCATGACCTCATCTCAAAACAGTCCCCAAAAGTTGCTGTTTCCTGTGCTCTTCTGTGGATGTAAACATTTTAGCATTTTATGGATGACAAACTTGCCTATGGAAACATGGCTGCTTTAAGTGGCAGATGTCCCTGTGAATGTATCTCCCTCACTAAGGTTATATTTGCTGTCTTCTAACTTAATAGCCAGACCAATTTTAAGGAAAATTGGATTGAGAGGAATATTCTGAGACTGAAGCTCTTTGTGTCAAATACTGCACCCTGGGGCCAATTTCTGCAGCCAGGAGAGAATGTGCATGGAATATGATGACTGACAGACCCTGGGGAGTGAGAGTGCTTTCCCATGTCACAGTCAACTTCATATATTCTGTCTTGGCTTCAGATACCTCTAAATTGAAACTACCCCCCCCACACACACACACACACACTCAAAAGAAAAAAAAAAGAACAAGTGTTGATTCCCAAAGACACTCTTCTCCTTTGGGAAAAAAAACAAACAAACAAAACATACTTCTCCCTTTCAACTGGGGTCCCAAGCTTTCTGGCATTTGCACTGGAAAGTTTTCCAACACCTTTGAAATGAAAGACTTGAGATTTTTCTGTCTGCTTAGCGTACATGGTTAGGTAGACCCCAATGTTCCTAGGATGGTTGATTTTTTTCCCCTGTCCTTTCAGTCACAGGAAAAGCTCCTGTGTTACAAGTCAGTACCATGTCAGAGACATACTGCTCCAATGAGCCCTTCCCTGCTGCTCATTTGAAATTTGGTCAGATCTAGAAAAAGGCTTCTTTCATCTCTCGTCTCTCATATGGTCACAGGAGGGACAAGGGTAAAGCAGACTTTTAAAAATAAATATCTGCATATTTATGAAAATTTTTCCAGGGAAAAGGAAAATAATTTGAAACAAAGTTGCAAGTGAATCAACTAGACATCAAAAAAAAAAAAGTCCACAAAATTGCAGCTAAGTGAGCAGCTGGCTTTGTTTGCATTACCAGTTGATTCCAGGGAAGGTGTTATATAAACCAAGACATGAAAATGTCCTTTGTCTCTCCATAAGGAAAGACGCTTTTTAATGAGCAGATCATTCTATATGTTTCACAAATCTTCTCCTACAGAAAAGATGCAAACAACCTTTCTCCAATTGATGTTATTACACTCATCCTTCATAGCCAACACTGTTCTGAGCAAACTGGCCCTAACACTGCTCATATGAAATACCTACCAGTATATAACACTGTCTGGAAGAGTTTACAGAATGGGACCTAGAATTAAATCCAGAGCAAAGGGCCTCAAGTTATAACATATTCATGATTCAACTAAGGTTCTGTTAAAGCAACTGAGTCAGAATCTCTCAGTGGGGCTTGGGAGTTTGAATTTTGATCACACATCTGGATAATTTAGATGCAAGTGGTCTGTTGGCCAGGCCCAGAGATGTCCTGACTCACAGAATTGACTTCTCCATGGGAAACTCCCTGCTTAAGTTTTTCATGTTATATAATTTTAAAAATACACTGTTTTTAGGTATTGGAGAGATGCTATCAGACATTATAAAAATAGGAGTTCATATTAACCTGGAAAATAATACATGTAATATATCATGGACTTGTAATATACTAAACATAGAAAACACTTTGCTGGCTTCAACCAGGAGTAGAACTCAGAGTCTGGGACAGGAATGAATTAATGGACAGGCAGAAACATCTGGAGTGAGTCACTGCAATAGGAGATCAGACACGCTGGGAAACACAGATCAATGAGGAGTGGGAAGCATGAGACTTTTAAATTTGACTTTAAAGGTATATTAGCATATCTATGAATCACCTTCCAGTTTATAATATGCTTTCAGGTACACTTTTAATTGTATGCTTATGGCCACCCTCGTAAAGAAATTAGTAGTGTCAGCACTAGAGTGTAATGATTAGCAAAAACATCTCCAGAGCCAAATTTTCCCGGGTTTAAATCCTGGTGGCACCACTTTCTACCTTTGTGATTTCACATAGCAAATATAACCTCTGTGTCTCTGTCCCCTCATTAATGCAGGAACAATGACAATGCCTACCTCACAAGCTGTGACAAAATAAGATGAACCCAGAAGATTTCACTGTTGCAGTGTCTGACACTTAGTATGAGATCAAATGCAAACTTTTCTTATTTTTCATTAGAAAGGGAAACTAAGACTCAGAAAACTAAGTGATGGGTCATTATACCCAATGACTGAACTCACAGGGACTGAATTCAGTGTTTCTGACTCCTAATCCCACATCCAGACTCTTTCCTCTATGCTCTCTCTCCTCAAAAGGACAAGTTGGAGATGGAGAAATGAATGCTTCACAGCTGCTTTAAATAGTGAATTTACAATTATACTTGGATTATTGTGACAAAAGCTCTGTGAAACTAGAATAGTAGATTGGCTGAAATATGTCAGAATAATTCTTGACTCATAGAGTTTGCAAAACACCCAAATCTTTGGGACTATCCAACTGCTGTTTTTTTTTTTTTTGTTGTTGTTGTTGTTTTTGAATCCTCACCTGAGGATAGGCTGAGGGAGAGAGAGAGAGAGAGAGAGAGGTGAGAGAGAAAAAATCATCTACCTTTTGCCTTCCATAGGTGCCCTGAACGGGGATCTAACCCACAATGCAAGTATGTAAGTATGTGCCCTAACTGGGAATCAAACCAGCAACCTTTCAATGCATAGGGCGAACCCCAACCAACTGGGCCACTCCAGCCAGCCCAATTGCTGTTTTAAATGTCAGATTTCAAACTAATTGAGCATTACTAGACAAAATAAAGTCCTGGAAGATGTCCTGCAGAGGTCAAATTAGCATTTATTCTAAACAAAGAATGAGTCCTCTCCACACCTCTGGGCCTTTGTGCTGAGATAACCCTATTGCTCCTGAATCCCTGGCTTTCTGGTTCCTGGGAGCTGCCCTAGAGACAAGGGCCCCTGGAGTACAAATGGGCCACCCTAAGCATGATGCTGGTTCACCAATAGCACCACTAGCTTCCCTTTGGAAAGAACTCTCAAAACTAAGGTAAAGTTTTAATGACTCTGGGAACCAATAAGGTGATGTCCTAACTCATGAAACTCACTTCAGTTATAATCTCCTAATTGAGCCCCCAATCTCCTGAGAAGTGTTGAATATATTATAGCTATCAAACTAGCCTGCTAAACTCTAAGTCCTTTCTGCTATACATGCAAAGAATATATGTGTTTATAAATTATCTATATAATAAAAGCATAATATGCTAAGTGTCCGGTCAACCGGTCTGCCATTCAGCCAATCAAAGTGTAATATGCTAATAATATGCTAAGGCCATTCAACCATTTGCTATGACATGCACTGACCACCAGGGGGAAGACAGTTGACCGGTCGACTGGTCACTGTGACATGCACTGGCCATCAGGGGGCAGATGCTCCAACCAGTAGGTTAGCTTGCTGTAGGGGTCTGGCAGGTCGGGACTGAGCAAGTTGGCTGGACATGCCGGGAAGCCCTGCTGTGGTCCCTACTTGACTGGACAACCTTCTGCATGCATCCTTCTCTGTCCCCAATAGTGCACCAGTGGAGTCCCTCTGCCTGGCCTGCACCCTCTCACCATCTGGGACCCCTCAGGGGATATTGGAGAGCCGGCTTCGGCCTGATCCTGCAGGCCAGGCCGAGGGATCCCACTGGTGCACGAATTTATGCACCATGCCTCTAGTCTATGTAATAAAAGCCTAATATGCAAATAGACTGAACAGCAGAAATGCCTGGTGGAATGACCGGTTGCTATGATGTGCACTGACCACCAAAAGGCAGACACTGAATGCAGGGGCTGTCCCTAGCCTGCAGGTCCCAGGCCAGCTAAGGTGAGTGCCAGCAGGGGTCCCCTAATCACCCTGCCAGTCACCCCACAGATTGGCCCTGATCACTGACCAGGCCTAGGGACCCTACCTGTGCACAAATTTTGTGCACCAGACCTCTAGTGATAAAAATAAAATAAAAATAAAAACGTGACAATATGATCTGCTTAGAGACCTACAGGCACTCTCAGTTCCCATCAGCACTAACTTCACAACAACCATGCAGAATATGACACTTTTTAATGCATTACCCATTGACATCTACTACCTTTTCCATGGAGAATAAGCTTTAATAGATATAAATCACCTCTAGCCACTCCTGCAAAAGTAAAATGCACCAAAGGTGTAATTGCTGTAAAGCTCTTGATCTAAGTGTTAAACAACAACAGTTATAAAGCATAACGTGAGATTTTCCTTCTCTCACACTCCTAAATATTGAACTCCAAATTACTCCGTTAGCACTTGGAGCGTATGCTCTGCATCATGTATGGAGGGGAAATATTGACAGTGAGTGCACTTAACTAAGCCCACCCTATGCTCTGAGGTTACAACCAGAGAGTATCTGCAATCAATTCCCTCATGGAGCTGTTAAAAAGCCAATGTGTACAAGACTCTGGTCTCCAGATGAGCCCCACAACATGCTTATTAAGAGAAAACAACAACAACAACAACAGTGGACTACTATATGTGAACTGGCTAGGTGCAAAACGACCTGATCTGGAGTCGATTTTATCCTCTGGTCTGCAATGTCCCTTTCCTTTTTGCCTTGGGGCTTTTTAGTTAAAAGCTTTGACAGATAATCACTGCTAGTCATCTTTTCTTCAACTAAGTAGATAGTTTTGTTTTTCCTTAGGCTTTGTTTTATATTCACAATCTAGGGTTCCCATTTATCTCATGCTGTTTATACATAAGTCATTACACCCGGTATTGCTTATGGTTAAATGGTTGTGGGTAGAGAAGCAATAGTATAAGATTAAACTTTAGGCCCCTAAGCAAAACTCTACTCCCCCCAAACTGTAGTTCTTAGATAAACAAAGGACCATTTCCTACCTTAGACCAAGAGACACTGCAAAATGTTAGTGCAGGATATATATTGTGAGCACTGAACTCATGCTCATTGATTTTATTTTTTTATAATAGTAACTTCAACTTTCAGTATTTCTAGCAAAATTAATTCCACCCTCTAGCTACAAACATAATGCTACTCAATCCTGCTGAGTATTCCTCAGTCTGTGTTACCAGTATCCTATGCTCTGAGTTCAAATCATCGTGAAAAGTGTGTTCCTGTCGGTTTCTTAGAGCATGGTGCTACTGATGTAAAGACTGATGCAGGCCTGACTTGGAATAATAGTGATGAGATCACTTAAAGAGCTAGGTGGGACGGTACTAGGAGGTCCACACTCCATAACCCACTGATAACACAGCCAGGCCACAGCTAAACCAGCTTCTGGTTTGTTTTGCTGTATGATCACGTTTGGGCTGTATTCTAAAAACCTTTTAAAAGAAAGCTAGTTTCTGGAATTCATTATAATTTAAATTTGTGTATTTGACTATACAGTATACTCAAAACTTCAAATGAGAGAATCCCAACTCAAACTAGCTTAAAAAAGAAAGTATTGGCAATAAAAGTCTAAAGGTAGATCTAGGATCAACTACAGCTGGGTCCATCTCCTCCAATGATCTCTCTCTCTCTCTCTCTCTCTCTCT
>NW_006297819.1:2364604-2365656 GCF_000327345.1 Myotis davidii | reverse complement strand
CTTTCCCTCCCTCCATCTCTCAGCTGTGTTTTTTTTTCTTCACAGATTTCATTCTAAAACACATTTTCTTTCCACAGAGAGAAAAAGTTTGTTACATGAAATTCTGGGAAGCATTTTCACCTGCATAGTCTATAAATGGCAACGCGAGGACTCTGAGTCATCAGGTAGGATCACATGGCCACTCCTAAAACAATCATTGTGGTCAGCATAGGGGTGAGATGTGCTAATAGAAGAGTTCTGAGTCAGATACCTTCTGCTGGGTCTATAAGACTAATTTAAGTTATAAGAAAACAAAACATGATTATTCCTCAAAGAAAGAGATGATTGACAGGCAAAAAAATTACATTTTATTTTACTGGCCACGGTCATTCAGTTTACCACTGTCCAGCATTAATCCTGGTTTTATATTTCAAATAGAAACTATACTTTGTATCTGTTTTCTCTTAGGAATGTGCTATATTGAAATCATGTCCTAAATTAGACTAGAGACCCGGTGCATGAATTTGTGCATGGGTGGGGTCCCTCAGCCTGGCTGGCAATCAAGGCCTATCAGGGGCCAGCTGGCCAGGTTGAAAAACCCCAGGAGGTTGGATGGACAGACCCCCTTTAGGGCCCAGGGGGAGGGATTGCAGGAATTTGGCTGGCTGGCGGAGTGGGGGAGGGGTCACATGAGGTTGGCCAGCCAGCTGGGGAGAAGGACTGTGGGAGGTTGGCTGGCTGGCCAGCCATGGAGAGGGGCCACAGGAGGTTGGCTGGACAGAGGGAGGGGCTGCAGGAGGTTGGCTGTGGGAGCACACTGACCACCAGGGGGGAGCTTCTGCATTGAGCGCCTGCCCCCTGGTGGTCAGTGCACGTCATAGCAACTGGTCGACTGGTCATTCCAGTCATTCGGTCATGAGGGCACAGGGCTTTTATTATATAGGATATAAAAGCTTAAGTGACCATCCGACCATCCGACTGGTAGCTATGACATGCAATGACCACCAGGGAACAATTGCTCCAACCAGTAGCTATGACATGCACTGACCACCAGGGGGCAGACGCTCAAAGAA
>NW_006297819.1:2362957-2363890 GCF_000327345.1 Myotis davidii | reverse complement strand
CCTGGGTTGCGGGCTTGATCCCCAGTGTGGGGTGTGTAGGAGGCAGCCGGTCAATGAATCTCTCTCATCATTCTATCTCTCTCTCCCTCTCCCTTCCTCTCTGAAATCAATAAAACTATATTTTGGGGGAAAAAGAATATTATATAAATGGAATCATACTGCATGAAATCTTTTGAGACTGGAAACTTTCACTCAGCATAATGCCTTATTCCTTCTTATTGCTGAGTAGTGCTGTATGGTACAGAGGTACCACACTTTGTTTATCCGCTCATGCACTCAAAATCTTTTGGGATGTTTTCCATTTGGGGACAATTATGAATAGAGTTTCTATAAACACTCATGCATAGGTTTTTATGTTACAACTAGTGGCCTGGTGCACGGATTCGTGCACATTGAAACGAAATTAATTAGAAGAAATATTTTAATATTGCAATTTGCCCTTCCTCTATAATAGAAGTGTCAGAGATTAAAGAAAATTGGAAAATGTATATGATAGTAATATATAAATTTATTAATAAATAAACAATAACAACCTGTCTGGGTCCTGGGTGCGGGTGAACAGGATTCCTCGCTGTCAGGCCGCTGACAGCAAGCTGACCAATGGCCGTTTCCCTGAAAGCCAATTCCACTGTGGGGCAAGGCTGGCCTGGGCTTGAGGCACTGGTGGTTTGCAAGCCAGCCATGCCCCAAATCGGGGTGCGGGTCTCCACTGGGGGGCGAGGCCAGCCTAGGTTTGGGGCACTGGCAGTTTGCAGGCCAGACATGCCCCCGATCAGTGTGCATGTCCCTCCTGGGGCCACGGTGTTCTGGTCTCTGGACGCCTGGTGACCAGTTGTTTGGTTGTCTTGTGTTATGGCATCAGGACCACAGGCCTTTTATTAATATAGAAGATTAATGTACAAACTCCATTTTCTTCAGTTTTGCATTGAAGCA
>NW_006297819.1:2359246-2361886 GCF_000327345.1 Myotis davidii | reverse complement strand
AACTGCCTGAATGGAAGTCACAGTTGCTAATTTGCCATGTTATCACCATTTATAATTTATCTAGATACAACTACTAATTAGCTGCTATTGGTAAACTTAGATCTGTGCACAAGTCAATGTCTTGCTGATCTGGCTCTTCCTATTTGCTTATTTCTGTGATTACAAACATATAAAGAAAAAACATGGTTAGGATAGTTTCTGTTCCAAGAAGCTAGTTAGAAAAGTCAATTTAACACCAAATGCAGTCATTATATTTGAGAAGTGGCATATTTGGATAAACAAAAACGTTTCACACACACACACACACCGGAAGTTGGTGATAGAAGTCTCAATGTAAAGAAAATATTGGTGCCTGATTGGGAAAAATAATTCAATTTTAAATTATTTCATTGAGGTTTAATGTTTGCCAGATTTTGTGAGTCATCTGTCCAATTTTATTTCTCTCTCCCTTTCTTGCTAAAAGACCCCAGTTGGGTTCAGAGTGTCATTGTGCTTAGATAAACCTTACTCTTTGCAATCCCTTTGCATTAAGAGGTAGCTAAAACACCTTCCTTATAGTCAATGACCTGGAAGTGAGTATTTGCTGGTGGTGCCTGGGAAAGCTTTTGCTTTATTGATGAAAAAGAATATTCCTGGCTGTTATATTCCCACTCTTCTTTCTGACTTGAATAGAACCCAATATCAGAAATTGAGGCCATCAGCCTACAACCATGAAAAAAAAAAAATCCTGAGAACATTACAGATACTTTAGTCTTGGCAACAATGAAATAGATACTAAACTAAGAGCCATAGTCTCCTACATCTAGGCTTCTTGATTATGAGAAGAGCAAACCCTTATTTTAAAAATCATTACACAATTTTTTATTACTTGCAACTAAACACGTGGAACTGATACATGGGCTTCTCTTCCTATTTTATCTTTTATGGGCACCACTCAAGTCTCTAATCACTATGTGAAAGCTTCCACATTAGCTAACATAGTCAGAAAAACAGCCTCTAAATTCCATTCAACTTAAACGCATTCCAAATACATGAACATTTGAGTTGTAGTTTTCAGATATGCATTGTACTCTTACAAATTGTTTATTTAATACTAGAGGCCTGGTGCATGAAGTCTTTACACAGGTAGGGTCCCCAGGCCTGGCCAGTGATCAGGACAGATCGTTGGGGTGACCAGTGGAGCGATCGGGGCCCCCACTCATACCCACCTTGGCCTGGTGCTGCCCGCTCACCTGCTCCACGATCCCGCCACAGTCCTGCTCTCATCGGGGCCGGCAGCACCTCTACAGCTTCCTGCTGCCAGTGCCACACTGCCAGTGCCTGCCATGTTTTTCGCCATCCCCTGGTAGTTAGCACACATCTAACTCCCAGTCAGTTGAACTCCTACCCATGGGGACAATTTGCATATTAGCCCTTTATTATATAGGATTTGCAAGCTATCGTTAACTTTTTTTTTAATAAAGAAAACTAAGGACCAGAGAGGATAACTAATGTTTTAAATGACACAGAGCTAACAAGAAATAGGTAAGTCAAGGCTAAAGTTCAAGTTTTCTGATTCCAGAGGAAGTTTTTGTCTTTGTTTTGTTTTGTTTTTATAATACACTGCACCTGGGTCAAAGAGGAAAAGCAATGAGAATGTAGCCCAGAATTCAATGCTAGCAGTGGAGAATTTTGTCTGCTCTAAACCTTTAGGTAATGTAAGATGTAAGTTGCATATAAGATAGCCTGCAATAAGAGGGTTGAAATCTAGGTAGGGATGCACATGTGTGTTCATGTATAACAGGTGGAGAACAAGCTTCTCATTTAGAGCCCTGGGAGTTTACCCTCTATGAGTCTTGGTGGTTTTATGCTCTTACTTTTGAACACTGTGACCTATTCTGTATGTGAACCCCTGCTCACTGGAGCAATACAGAAAACACTATTGACTGTCCATCTCATTTATAACTTGTGCTGAAAAACACGCTCCCTATTTCTCAGTTTCTTTACTTTTGGGCCATTATTTGTTATTGGAGAAATTAACTACATTATTGAATTCTGGAAAGCAGTTTAGAGAGCCAGGATGCATAAATGTTCAAATAAATAAAACTGAGGTACACAGCACATTATTGTTAGAATTTTCTAGCATTTGTGATCCAAATTATCAACAGATACTAGAGAGCAATTATTGTAAGCTAGGGTTAAGTCATGAGTCTTAATTTAGAGTACCTGTGCTTTCCCCAGAGACAGTGAGTGACGCTCTAAGGATAGTCAGTATGATGTGTCCACCCAGTGGCTCTTGCAAAGACAAACCAGCAGAGGCCATGCATTATGGCCATTTCCTTATTTAGAGTGTGCTCATATCTCTCCTAGGCAGGCTTGCTGGCCCTCAGCTATATATAATTTGGAGAATTCCCCTCCCCATCATAAATTGGCCCTCCTTAGGTACTTTTATGTCAGGAGTAATAGTCCCATTAGCTATTTCAGTGATGGAAGTTTCTTTAGAGAAGGACAGTGTCTTATAACTCCTGGTGTCTTCTTTAACCTATTTCACTGTGCCTTGCACAGTGTAGATCCTAAAGAATAGTAGAAAGGCTAAACAAGAGAAACAGGAAATAGAGAGGCAGAAACCAAAGATTGAATTCAGACTTAAACAATTTGACA
>NW_006297819.1:2354186-2358437 GCF_000327345.1 Myotis davidii | reverse complement strand
CCTATGAGCCAAGAGATCACAGTTTGATTCCCAGTCAGGGCACATGCCAGGGCTGTGGACTTGATCCCCAGTTGGGGGCATGCAGGAGGCAGCCAGTCAATGAGCCTCTCTCATCAATGATGTTTCCATCTCTCTCTCACTCTCTCTTCCTCTCTGAAATGAATAAAAATATATTTTTAAAAAGGAAATTAAAAATTGAGCACCATTAAATGACTTCCATAGTCACATCTTTAATAAATCTCAATATAAAAATTCTGGCCACAAAATAAATGAATTTACAATAAAATGGAGGAAAATGTTTAAGGACCATAATATTAATGCCATGTTAAGATAACTATTCTTGCTCTAACTGGTTTGGCTCAGTGGATAAAAGCATCAGCTGCGGACTGAAGGGTCCCAGGTTTGATTCCGGTCAAGGGCATGTACTTTGGTTGCGAGCATATCCCTAGTAGGGAGTGTGCAGGAAGCAGCTGATCGATGTTTCTCTCTCATTGATGTTTCTAACTCCCTCTCCCTTTCACTCTCCTTTTCCCTTCCTCTCTGTAAAAAATCAATACAGTATATTTTAAAAAGATAACTATTCTAAACAACTTTTGAAATAAAGACCTTGAAGTTACTTCACCATCACAGAATTCTTGTTGTACCCGGTAACTGTTGGTTGAGGAAGAGAGACTAGACTTTAGGGTCCAATGTAAAGATTCAGTCTTTAATTTGAATGAGGAAAGGCAAATGCACAGGAAAGTAAAGGAAGATACAGAGGCTCAAGGAATTCGCTAAGCCTTTGAGAAGAAAGCAGTGTGTGGCTGCTGAATCAGGTTAAAGAAAGGGTATAAAAAGAAATTTAAAGAGGAAAAAAACTGAACATTATTAAGAAATTATGAACAAAATGAAGAACCAAAACACTCGAGTAAACAATGCTTGAGACCTATGGTGAGATATATTGGAAAAAAATGAAGTTTGATATTACTGAATATACCAATTGAAATTGGTGATGACTGCCTTCCTTTATCATGTTCCCACTGCTTCTTAGATCTCTAGAATAATAATAAGGAAGATTGTAATCTTCATGTGAAAAACATCCTATTGGAATAAAACCTATTCAATGTGGCAATGTCTCAAGTTCCTCTTGGCTCTACAGTTATGCAGCATTTAGAAACATCTAATCTGCAAAATCCAAAGCAAAAATGATCTAGTTGATAATCTCAGCATCTTCCTTAAATTAGCAGGGAAATTAAAATACACACACATACATGAGCATCATACACCTGGAGGCCATATGGTCACATAAAGTCTCTGAAAGGTGCCATAGGGCATTCATTTGATGGTGACCTAAGATGGATGCTTAATAATTATATGTTTAATCATTTACTTCAAATTTTATTTTATCTTATAACTTCACAATGTTATTTCAAAGCAAAACATTGTTGTCAAATAGGTGAAATGTTTTGTTTTTGTTTTTTGCCGAAGAGAAGGCTTTCCTGGGTTTATATGATACATCAAACATCCGTTCTTTTGTTTGATGAGGTAGGTGACATTTGCCCCTTATTTACCTCTCAAAGACTGTGGGAGAGTCAAAGGATTTCACTAAAGTTCTCTTAGCTGCTGGTGGCATCACATATGTGAGGTGGGTTAGGTTTGTTAATCCTCAACAGCTATACATGATATAAAGTGCGTTCCTATTACATGGGGGGGGGGGGCACACTTGGAGGCTGGGAGAACCATCTGGTTGCTTACATGGAGTGAAAACTTGGAACTGAAAGAGGAAAGGGCCTCTGGAAGAAGAAGTGACCTAGGAATCTGCCCGGGCCCGTGAAGAATTTGTACACATGACCACTTGTACTCTCCCTTGGATTATATATATATATGCCAAAAAGGAAATAATTTTAAGGGGTTTATTTAAAAAGGGATCTTTGAGATAATGAAATAAGAAACTCCCTTTCTACCATGCCATAGTCAAGAATTTAGGGATTCATTCCTTGAAAATTTAGCCCTTTTAATCTTTAAAAGTATTATTTTAAAATAATTTAAAACTGTTTGAAAAGTTAATATAGATAACTTTTGTATACCCTTTCCCAGTTTTACCAATGTTTACTACTTTGCCATCTTTTTCTATTTAATTACAGTTGACACTCGAAAACAATGGGTTTAAACTGTGCAGGTTCACTTATACGTGGATTTTCCCCCCCATAAATGTACAGCTGGCCCTCCCTATACCCAGATTCACATCCAGAAATTCAAGCACCACAAAAGAAAAATAGTATTTTGATTTGCGGTTGGGAATCCACAGATGTAGAGGCCAACTCTAGGCTTTGTTCTACAATATTTCATTTAAGGGACTTGCATAGCCACACATTTTGGGATCTGGGTGATCCTGGAATGGATCCCACAGCTACCAGGGACTACTGTAGATAAGCTTTAGAGGAGTAAAAGTTACAGGCAAATTTTTGACTGCACAGGGGAGGAGTGAGTTATCTTCTCCCTGTGTTGTCCAAGGGTCAACTGTAATGTAGTGTTAATATATGACATATGTATATCAAGTTTACATATATATCTAAAATTCAGAGAATATAACAATAATTCAATGTTTATTTAATCTACAGTTTATATTCCATTTTTAATGGCCCAATTATACCTTTTATAGTATTTTCCCCAGCAGTATAAGAACTAGAAATTCACAGTTATTTATTGAATTTTGTTGTTACATCTTATATTTTCTCTAAATTCCATTTGGGTAATAGATGCCTCATGCAGTACTACATAAGTGGTAAGTCTTTCTTAGAGAGTCATATCTAAAGGCGCTGCATCTGCCCTCATTTGATGTTAATTTTGTCAAAGTGCTGTCTAATTTTTCCAGTGTATAGTAACTATTTTCCTTTTGAAAGGAATAAGCAATTTGTGAGAAAACAATTTGGAATATGCAAATATTCTGTTTCTCACCAAACTTTCTCCCTACATTTACTATCTATTGGTGATTCTTGCCTAAAACAATTTGTTCTGTCATGTTTGAAAACAGTGTTTTTCCAAATTCCCTATTTTCTCCACATTTATCAGTTGGCATGTTAGAAAGGCTTTCCTTTATTTTCCATGTATTCAATTGTTTGTTTATCTATTACATATCAGTATCCATTCATGAATTCTTACTTTATTCACTCTGTTCTAATCCATTATGCTTCTTAATTTTGGGTGCTGAAATTGTCCCAGATACATAAAATAAGAGTTCCTTCAAGCTGGCTCCTCTGTCCTTTTAATATAACCGCCCCCTGCCCTTTTTTTTAGTAATTTCAAAACAGTAAGATGTTCTGGGCTCATTTTATAGCTTCCTACTTCAGCCCTGGATTTGGTGATATCTTCTATTAGTCCTGATTCAGTTTAGAAACCAATATCTAGGTTTAAAATATGCTCATTATTCCTGCAGTGTCATTACTTCTTACACTTTTCATGGACATAGGAAATATGTGTTCCTACTGGTATCTCCAACTCCAGCCTAACCTCATAAGTTTCTTCTTTGCCTTCCCTCTTCCACATTCCCTTTTATCACAGTAAAAACCTTGGCTTCCTCCAACATGACTGAATTTTCTCATTTGTTCAGCCCTGCAATGAATACAAAGTACTTTCAGAATTGTTACCTCACACCACTACTAAAAACAACAACCAAACAAACAAAAGAGTAAACAAAGTTCAATATTTGTTTACTGTTTTGCCTCAAGGAACTGTGTTTAAAAGATAATTGTAGATTATCCCAAAGAACGTATATACATACTAGAGGCCCAGTGCACGAAATTTGTGGATGGGAGAAGGGACGTCTCTCAGCCCGGCCTGCACCCTCTCTCAATCCAGGACCCTATGGGGCATGTTTGACTGCTGGTTTCAACTGGCAGTCAGACATTCCTCTTGCAATCCGGGACTGCTGGCTCCTAACCAAACACTTGCCTGCCTGCCGGATCCCCCCTAACTGCTTGCCTGCCTGCCGGATCACCCCTAACTGCTTGCCTGCCTGCCGGATCACCCCTATCTGCTCGCCTGCCTGTCTGATTGCCCCTAACCCCTCTCCCTCCCTACCTGATCACCCCTAACTGCTTGACTGCCTGCCTGATTGCCCCTAACTGCCTCTGCCTTGCCCCGGCTGCAGTGGCTTCATCTGGAAGGATGTCCTGAATGATGTGCAGAAGGTCATTCGCCTGTCTGGTCTAATTAGCATATTATGATTTTCTTATTATACTAGAGGCCCGATGCACAAAAATTTGTGCACTG
>NW_006297819.1:2329542-2353313 GCF_000327345.1 Myotis davidii | reverse complement strand
TCCTGGCTGCTGAAAGGAGGTTTCTGGGTTTTTTTTTTAGCTTCTATATTTGTTACAATGTTTTAAGCTGCAGGCTCAGAGGCCTGCAAGGCAGGCGGGGAAGGTTGGTTTCCTTCATCACTGAAGTAAGTAAGCCTCATGTTAGTTTCAAGCTGCCTGGCTGCCGGCAGCCATCTTGGCTGGCAGTTAATTTGCATATCCCCCTGATTAGCCAATGGGAAGGGTAGCGGTTGTACGCCAATTACCATGTTTCTCTTTTATTAGATAGGATATATGCATAACCCATGGGCACAGACAATAGTGCAGTGAAGGCCTAGGGGGGTGGAGATGGGTTAGGATGGGGATGGAGAGAGGGTCAATGGAGAAGAAGAGGAGACATCTGTAATACTTTCAGCAATAAAGATAAAAAAGATAGTGTATATATTAAAGCTGATGGATTTTATTGAATATCAATTATATTTTAATAAGTATATACTTATATTAAAATATTTTGTTTAGTTCTTTGTTTTTTCCTTTAAGTGTGATTATGTTCTTCATTTAAAATATGGCTGGGGTAGTTTGTTTCTGGCTATAGCCAGTTATCAGTTTTTTTTGTTTCTACTTTTATTGATTTAATTTTTATTTTTGAATTTGGAGAACATTAACAAACTCCAAAAGTCAAAACTGTACAAAAACTTATAGTCAGAGCAGTATCACATTCTCTCTCCTTATATATATAAACATTTTTCCCTTGCTTTGTAGATATAAACAATTTATTTAGTTATTTGGTTTACTACTACATTTCTCTTGTAAAAGTAAGCAGATGCATGCATATTTTCTTATTTACCTTTATTTAATTATTACATAAAATTTAGCATGTGATATGTAAGCTTCTATAATAACCTACTTTTGAATAAGACAAAAAATATCCTGGTATTATGCAAGCACTTTTGTGAGTACCTATTGCCTACATTACATAGCTAAAAACACAAGATGAAGAAAGTTCTTAGTGACCTATTTTTAAATTCTGAAATCTTTGTCCAGTTATTCAGCTCTAATATATTTGTAGATTATATTCTTAATAATTAGATAAGCAGACTATATGCTACTTTTTAGCTTCATGGTCAACTACGTGTGCAATGTCTTCCTAGTGTAATTAAAGCAATAGCTTTCTCTAATTTTCCCCACCACTCTCTTTTTGTTTAACCTCCATCCAAACAATAATGCTGGGTTGTTCCTCTTGAGTCCCTAAGAAGAAAGCCCCTCTTCTTTCTATAGAACCTTCTCTTTCTCCATCCTTAACCCCTTTCTCTTTAGTAAAAGATTTGTTCTGATTTATTAGGGCTCCCACCCTCACCTGGAGAAGATCATATATGCAAAGTAAGCGTTCAGGTCTAAAATCAATAGTCACCCTTACATTGCCTTATAAATTTGGTATTTTTCAAGATATTTTACTATGACAGCTGCTATACAGTAGATTTCATGTTCTAGTAAGCCTTTTGGTTAGTGGAAAAAAAAATAATTCTGAACAAGGATCTAGGAAATATTTTCCTGATATCCAGTTCTTTCCTGTAATATATGTGAGAGCTAACCTCTAAATACATGGAATTTCTTGAGTGATAAGAGTGTCTTTGTTATTCATGGTAGGCCCTTTAACCACACATGATAATTTATGCTAACAAGGTGACTCATGGTGGGTCCCTAGAAAATTCATGCCAAAGCTAGCAAGATGACCAAGATAAGAGTTAGCCACTCCAAAAAGACCAATCATGTGATTAAAGGGTTGGTGCTCAGAGTGTCAGAGTGGGCAAGTGAAGACTTTGTTCAACCACATAGGAGATAATCATTCCTATGTTTTTAAAACTCAGTAAAGTTTAGACACCAGAGCGTGGGTGAACGTCCCTGGTTGGCAATACTCCATACATTGCTGTGTATTGATGCTAAGAGGATAACATGTCCCTGAGGATAATGGAAACCTCACATTTTGAAACTTCCCATATTTATCCCTATGCATCTCTTCCTTCGGGCGGTTCTAGTTTATATTATTTTGCTACCAAACAAATAAAAAACTGTAATCATCAGTATAACACTTTCCTGAGTTCTGAGAATCATTCTGGCAAATTATCAAACTTGAGGTTGGCCATAGGAATCCCTGAAATTGTCACCAGCTGATGTGAAATGAGAATGACCCTGTAGGCCCTTGAATGGGGTGGCCAATGTCTCTATTGATGGCGGTATCATGTGGACTGTTCCCTCAAACTCTCAGTTCACCTCTTTTCTGTGTATGAAAATGCTTTAAAATATGATCTTCGAAGTTCTTTATACTCCTAAAATTTTGATTTCATGATTCCATGCTGCTTTCCATTTAGGTTTCCATTTCCCCAATTTCTTGGTTCATTTGGAACCCAAGGCATACAAGCTATTGTAATACATGCATACATACATCCATTTGCAAATAAACAAAATCAACACAATGTCCATAAAACACAATCTTGTTCATGGAGATAGAATTGCACCCCTAACAATGGGACAAAGAGGCAGAGAAAAGATACTTTGCTTCCAAATTGTGATGACAGTTTATAAATGATCAGAAATAGTAAAAAACACACGACTTTCAAGCATGCAATGCCCTGCAAGAGTGTGTCTGTTCAATGACATTGCAGTCACTGCTTCTCCAAAATCATGGGTCTTTAATTATCCTGGAACCAAGGATCCATTTTTCTGTCTAGTTCTGACCTGCCTGAGTGAAACATTGCCCAGGACCATGCTCTGTTCTGCATAATTACCTCAGTGAAAAGTTAGTAGACGAAAACAGAGAGATCTGCTTTTCTCTGAGCAATTCAAAACCTGAAAATTAGATGTCAGCATTCACTCAGACCCAGCTCTGTTTGCTGCAGTGCAGTAATTACTAAATGAAAAAAATTTAATGAATTTTTTAATTCACTGCCTCATATCTTTTCTAAAATAGTTCATCAGCCAGGCAGAGAAATGAAGCACAAACTGGCCGCCTGTACTAGGCTGTGGGGAGGAGCTATGTTAGAAAAGCTCCCCTTGCTAATTCTTGCCTTAGCCCCAAATCAGGTTCCTGAGATGTAGCCAGGCGGGCTTCATCAGGTGGGGCGCATGTCAGGACTTCTAGATGGCAACCACCTCCAAAATAGAGGCTGAGTAAAGGATGTGGGTAAACATAACTGGATATTGTAGGAAAGACTCCATAAAACCGTTTGTGTTCCTTACCAAGGCTATATATAACTGTGGCTAGATTCATGCAAATTAGAGCTAATTACTAATCCTTTTCAGGTTAATGGCAGGTCTACAAATAAGGAAGAAAAATGATCAGCCACTGCACAATTACTAGTTCCCTGAAGCTCATTCATTCCTTTTTTCTTTTCACTTATTCTACAATATTTTAAAAGACATTTACTATGTTCTAGGCACTGTTTTAGGTGCTATGGATACATAATATTTAATTACACAGACATGTTACTATCTACAGACTGTGCAACTAGTTTATGGATTATTGAATGAATAAGCACTCCACTAGTGAACAAGTCGAAAAAAACAAGACAACAACAAACATTTGACCCTCAAAATTCACCTTTGTAGTTTTAAGGATAGAGAACTTTGCTTCAATGTAAAATTTTAGGGAATGGGCAAGGAATTCATCATTTCAGCGTCATTGAGAGTCCCTATCATATTAGTTTTCTTGCATGAGGTGTCCGAATTATGCATGGGAATAGGAGAAAAGCCTGAGGTATATTCATCTACCACCATATTTATTTAAAAACAAAGTATTCCTAAGGTCTCCTAGAAAAAACAATACCAGTGGGAAAAAAAAACAACAAATAATAATCTTGCTAGACGGTTCTGAAGGCAGAGGCATGAAGGCAGAATCCAAGTCTATCTTACTATTTTATGCCCAGTGCAAAACAAAATGGCTTGAAAGCATTAGGAGCAAAATGATCTTTTGTAGAATGAATGAATTAATGATTTAATGAATGAGTAAAGGAGATTCATAGTGTTTTAGGAAAAGGACATTAGACAATAGGGGTAAAAAAATCTGTATTACTTAAAATAAAGACATTATATGTCTCTTTCTATAGCAATTGAAGAAGCAGCTACTTCCCATGAGCCACATCACATTAAGGAATATTTATAGGCACTAATAAATTAAAGGTTTCTTATTGCAGACATTAGGAGGAAGATATGAGCACCGTCAGTGTAGAAGTGCCTTTATATGGATTGACAAGACTCAGTGAGAGTTTTATTATTTTCCCAGAGCACTCATCTAAGAGTGATACTGTGCCTCTCAAGACTCATCAAATCCATTTGCTACCCACTCTGTTAATTCTTGTTGGAACAAATGGTTGAGTCAGAGACACCTGGAATGTATCTTTAGCAACTTTGACCTTGGACAAGTCATTTTCTATTTCCAGGACTTATTTTCCCTATTTTCAAAATGAGAGCATTGATGCCAATGATATTTAGGGTACCTTCAAGATCCTCAATTCTATGCCTTCAAAACTTGAGTAGCAATTATTGATGTAAGTAGATTTTTTTCTACATTTTAAAATTATTGTTTTGGAATATAATTTTGAATGTAGATAGTCAAACTGAATATTACGTTATGGGTGTTTCAAAGAAAAAAATCAAATAGCAGCTTTTAATACCAACAATGTGGATTTCTAGAAAGTATATTCTACATCTCACAGAGTGGAAAAAATTTCTTTTGCTTGGCAAAATGCATTAAATCTTAAAAGGATGAAGGAGACATCTCATACAATGTCAGAAATAATAGAGAACTACAGAGTTCATAGAGAAGGAGGGGATAAAAAGTAACAAACAGCCCTAGGTGATTTGGCTCAGTGGATAGAGCATCAACCTGCAGGCTGAGGGGTCAGGTTCGATCCTGGTCAAGGGCACATGCCAGGGTTGCGGGCTTGATCCCCAGTAGGGGATGTGCAGGAGGCAGACGATCAATGATTCTCTCTCAACATTGATGTTTCTATCTTTCCCTCTCCCTTCCTCTCTGAAATCAATAAAGATATATATTTTTTAAAAGTAACAAACAATACTCATGACTTAAGATCCTATTATTCAATACACAAAGTGTGAATAAAAAAGCAATCTTGGACATTTAATAGAAGGATTTAAACATTATTTTAGTTTTCATGCCGAAACCGGTTTGGCTCAGTGGATAGAGCGTCGGCCTGCGGACTGAAAGGTCCCAGGTTCGATTCCGGTCAAGGGCATGTACCTGGGTTGTGGGCACATCCCCAATGGGAGATGTGCAGGAGGCAGCTGATCGATGTTTCTCTCATAGATGTTTCTAACTCTCTCTATCTCTCTCGCTTCGTCTCTGTAAAAAATCAATAAAATATATTAAAAAAATTATTTTAGTATTCAGGGAGTAAGACCTATAGTGAGAATACAGTAATGCAAGAAGAAAATTTCTGATCTGTAAACATGGTGAAAATATTTTGGTAAAAATATTACTAATTGAAGAAATATTACTATATGCACATATTTCTGTTATGTGTATATTACATAGCACTGTAGTCACTGTTCAAATATCAGTTTCTGCCACTAGATTTTATGTTTCACCATGGTGGAAACTTATTTCTTAGGGCTTCCTGTATTTGCTAGAACAGAATAAGTCCTTTTTGTGGAATTAATGTTCATCTAGTATTAACAACCTATCAACTACTTAAATAAAACTACAAAACGTAGACAAATATTGTTTGATGCCACTTTTATGAGGTACCTAATGTAGTCCAAATCATAGAAACAGAAAATAGAGTGGTGGCTGTCAGGGGTGTGAGAGAGGGGGAGAAATGGGGGGGGTGTTGTTCAGCAGATCCAGGGTTTCAGTTTTGAAGATTAAGAAGTTCTGGAGAGCTGTTGCACACCAGTGTGAACATATTTAACATACTGAACTGTATACTTCAAAATGGTTAATTCTATGTTATGTGTATTTACCATAGTTAATATAAAAATATTTTTAGAATCCCAGAACATAATCTATAATAACTCTACTTGGCCAAAAATATCTAAATATGTTGAAGCTGGACAGCTGGTCTTTGAAGCTAAGGGAGCAATTATTTACTCAGAATGTTTATACGCTTTCTTACTACAACCACTAGGGGAGCTATGTTTAAATAATGAGTAGCATTTGGCTAGCTGGACTGTCAAATGCATCCTGGTAACACAGCTCCAGTGTTTCTGACCCTTTCTTAAGGAGGCATGGAGAAATCTCTGTGAATACTCTTCTCTTCTCTACTTCACTGGCCTCCGTAGGACCATGTGTCCGTATATAATTCCCTTGTGGCCATAAGACTCCTCTATATAGGAAACAAGCTGAAACTCAGTTAAAGGTGGTTGCCTGCAATTTCTCATTAAGTTATTAGGCAGCAGACAGAGCTGTAGATATTCAGCCTTTTCTTCTCCCCGTGAAGCAACCCCAGGGTTTTGATTCTGAATGTGGAGAGATACAGGAGTTTCTCCATAATTCTGTCCTAAAAAAATAACTAATTGGATTAACATTAAAGAACATAAATGAGGAACCTCATGCTCTTGCAGGAAGAGGGAGAAAAATGGATCTGATTGTAATTCTTAGCAATACCATAAAGGAGAAGGGGGTGGGGAGTGGAGGAGAAGTGATAGGTTTGACAATAATAGTTTTCAGCAGGCCTGACAAGCCAAGAAACTTCATCTGTTCATCACCTTTCCCCTCTCTGCTGATTTTAAATGCAAGCCCCTTACTTCAAGCCTGACTGACTTCTCTCCTGATTAAGAGTAATTGAAATTCTCAGAGGCCTCCCAGAAGGAAACATTTGCTGGTTGTATCATCTCTGGGCGTTAACACTAGGTAGTGGTCTGGCTTATGTTCACTATCTTTGGGTATCACATTGGGGACTGATAGTGTTGGGCTGCTGAAGCCCAAAAAGCCCACAATGGGGGGAAAGTTCCAATAGCAGCTCTTCCTCTCTTATCTAGATCATCACCCATTTCCATCACATTGTATAACAGAAACCACGATGCACTCTGAAATCTTTAGACATCTGCACAGTCTTGAAATCTTGAAATATTTCCAACCTTTCCAAACTAAACAACATGTGTGCATGCGTTGATATATGAAGTCATTAAGTATACATTGCAATTACATTGATTACTACTTATCATCATTATAGATGGGGCTAGAGAAGTCTAGGATTTTAATGAGCCATATGGATTTTGTGTTCTACTTTTGGTCTGAGAGATAGCAGTAGCTCCTCTCAGCGGAGATTGTTTTCAACAAGCCTAAAATTTTAAGGTCAGCTTGTTTCCCTCCGATGAGCTGTTTATCTTATTAAATGGACAAAACACAAGAATCAGATCATCTTTAGGGTAAAGTAGAAGGAAGAAAAGAATGATTTTCTAGAGAATCTGGTTTATTACAGAGTTAGCATGGATGATTCAGAGCTTTTTTTCATCAACTACTTTCAATATCCAGCTGCTTTAGCTCTTCATTTTGTATGTATAAATTAGTGGGAAAAATATTACTTAGAATATCCTTCAGTCTCCAGATCACATTTTCTTTGTACTTAGAAGAATTCTTTTCTTTTCATTAAATTTATCTGATTCCATATTTTAGCAGTAATAGTAATTTGGGTACCATTGCAGATATTTGATGTAAGAAAATTCTGTAGATATAAAAAATTATCACTTTTGTGTTTGTCCAGTAACTGTAAATGTCAAGACACCACCCACTGCCAACTTGGTATGATTGCTCTCTCACTACCCCTTCCTTGTGTTTTTTTCTTCCTTATTTGTTTTGTGTATGACTTTTTCTTTTTTCAAGTAGTCTAGTAGAATTGAAAAATATGTCCTCATCCCTGCAGTAAGCCTAATCTGGAAATGTTTCAGCATTGAGGGAATACATGCTAAGCTAAACTCTTAGGTGATAGTCCAGGTGAACACGTACATATACAATTGTATTTTTTTTCTCAAAACAAAACGAAAATAACAAAAGGGGTATACAGGTGGGGATGGTGTACATTTTCATTCTTCAGGAGCAAAAGGGAATTTAACTTTGACTGTGATCCAGCAATCCCCAGCATTTGTGAACCCATGGCCCTAGCATGCTCACATTGGGGAAAGAAGAGCTTTGTATTATGGGTGCAATTGTCACAGCAATCAATCCATCAAGAAGTTGTTCTGAGCAGCCAAGACGTAAAACCAGAAAACCTGTATCAGAGATTTCCTGTACTTTTTGCCTAAGGCTTATAAACCTTTGTAATTTATTTCCTTCTAGCTTTCCTAGCCCCAGGCATTCTGATTTTTGCCTCCCTTGCCAAGTCTTGGTCTCTCTTTTTAAATTTATTCTCTGACTAAAATTAACTCGTTTACCTTTTCCTTACTCCTCCTCCCAGTTTCTAAGGACTGTTTTAATTAAGGTGAAATATCATATCTATTATAGAAACTATGGAAAGAATATGTTACCATTATAACTAGTTAGTTATTAACACTAATAATGGGAAGAAAGTAAAGGGGAGGTCATATATTATAAGTATGGTCATCTAGGCATCTTTGTATGGTAGCTGCAGTTTCACACACCCCACAGGGAATCACCAGTCCATTTCCAAAAGATCATTGTAGAATGGGGTCCAACAAAGTGGGAAATGAATGCGTGCACAGTGAAGTTGGGGTGACATAGAGAAGGTGCTTGTCTATCAGTCTAACCTAGGAAAAGAATAATGGACTAGAGGAGGTGGAGCCACTGCAAATGTGCAAAGTCCTGAAGGATTCATTGGATGAGCTCCTTGTTAAAATCCCCAGACAAAGAAACTCTTGTTCTCTTGGTCCTCTTGCTTTGCTCTTCTTTTCTTGCCCTCACTTGCTCCATATGACCTTTGCTATCCTTCCATATGGCCATGGGTCATGCAGACCTCACACACTGCAGCTGGGAACACAAGCTAAGCTACCCAGATGCTGGACTAGACTGAACTTTGAAATGGAGTGGGAACTGGGTCATGCTGAAGACAAGATAGGACTTTTTCCATGGCGGATCAGAGGGAGATGGAACCTACGGAGGGAACTCCTTTAATGCTACATCACCAATAAAACTTTCCACAATACCTAATCACTCTGTGGGGGCCTCAGGAAATTCATATTCCCATGGCATCCCAAGAATCCCATCTCCACCAGTAACATGTGGGGACACAGAGGATACCCAACCAACAACAAATAGATGTGAAATAAAAGTCCACAAGATGCAAGAGCTCTTGTCCATAAGTTTCAGAGACTGTCGGGGGAAAAAATAATGAAAAAAAAAGCCAACCCAGATTGCTTTTATTTCCTATTTCACCTTTGATTCCAAATTGGAGACAAAGGATTTCATTTAACAGCAGAATAATATTTTTCCTTCTAACTGATGACCTGGCTTTTGGAATGGAGTTTTTAATAAAAGCTCAGCAGAAGCATTCAGGGAAA
Source organism: Myotis davidii (assembly GCF_000327345.1). Taxonomy (NCBI): domain Eukaryota; kingdom Metazoa; phylum Chordata; class Mammalia; order Chiroptera; family Vespertilionidae; genus Myotis; species Myotis davidii. The sequence goes on along the minus strand of NW_006297819.1, from coordinate 2,343,863 downwards.
GAAGTAGTGAAGAGATAAGGGTAGCAATAATGTTTATTTTATTGTCTCTCTCCACGAAATAAAAGAAGACGTGTGTGTATCTGTGAGTGTGTGTCTGTCTTTGAGTGTGAACATGCTCACAGCATGTGGGGTGTGTATGGAAACAAAATTTGCAATCCCCAAATTTTCCATTTTGGCATACTGATTATTTTAAATTGAAGTTGCTTGGGAAACAGCCTGTGCAAGAGGACACTCTGACCCTCCTCTCTGTCTTCCTGAAAGCAGGACATAAATCTCCCTGTAAAAGGAATCCTTGCTCACCAGGACGTAAAGAGTCATCCTTATTGCCAGAGACAGGAGATTCAGGGCCCAGAAGGCTGTGTGAACAAACTATGCTTGGGTTTTTAACTAATTACTGCCTGAGCCTAACAAAGTTATTATTTCTTTGTCTACAAAGTATAAAAGCTGTTGCTTTGGTCATTCTTTAAGTCCCATATTTATGGGACCTCCATATGTATGCCATGAAACTTGACTTTTTCCTGTTAGTCTGTCTCATGTTAACTTAATAATTTAATTCTTAAACCAGTCAGAAGAACCTAGATGTGTTAAATGAAGATTTGTTTTCCTTGTGGCAGTTAGTGTAGTCAGCTAGATCTTTGCTGGCTTGAAACTGCTTGTTGTTGGGACTACTGCAGAGAAAGAGGTCCTGGGGTGTCAGACACACACACACACACACACACACACACACACACACACACTGGCAGAAGGTAAGAATTATTATGGCATCTGTGTCCCTGATTTCTGGATGTGGGTCCAGAGGAAGTGAAAGTGGTAAAAGCTCTTTTTTTATATCTTTCTAAACTCAGATTAACTGCACAATATATTTGTGGAACTAGTTCCTTGGGCATAGCAACTGGTAAACGTGGTAAATGAGAACTTCCAGTTTTTGCAGATATGTTTTTCTCCCAGAGATAGGCACTGTTTTGCTTTCTGTCTGTGTTGAATTACTTTTCAAAGGAGAAAAATCACAGAGTAAGAATGCAGGCATAGCCTGCTCCTCGATTTGGCCTCACAGGCTGATGGGTTAATGATTCTCACCAAGATCGACCTCTGTTTAGACCAGTGGTTCTCAACCTTGGCTGCACATTAGAATCACCTGGGAATCTTCTTAAAATCCTCATTTCTGGGCCTCATCCTCCGGAAATTCTATTTCGTTGTCACTAATGTTGTGGCCCCACCCCATAAAAAAGAAACAGAATTTCCAGAGGATGAGGTCCAGAAATCAGGATTTTAAAAAGATTCCCAGGTGATTCTAATGTGCAGCCAAGGTTGAGAACCACTGGTTTAGACAAACTTGGCTGTAGATAGATCCCTTATGTAAAAAGTAGATGATATATTCATAGCAGCACAATGTACAATAGCTAAGATTTGGAAGCCTAAGTGCCCATCAGCGGGTGAGTGGATTAAAAAACAGTGATACATCTACAGAACGGAATACTACACTGCTATAAAAAAGAAGGAACTTTTACCAATTGCAACAGCATGACTGGACCTGGAGAGCATTATGCTAAGTGAAATAAACCAGTCAGAAAAAGACAAATACCACATGATATTACCACATTGTATTTGTGGAATATAATGCACAACATAAACCGATGAACAAAAATAGATCCAGAGACAGAGAAACACCAAAAGGCCTGTTAAACCTCAGAGGGAAGGCACAGGAAGGTGGGGGAGAAGTGTAAGAGATCAACCAAAGGACCGGTATGCATGCATATTAGCATGACACATGGACAGGGACACTGGGGTGGTGGTGGCTTGTCCAGGGAGGGGTCAATGGGGGAAAAAGGAGACATATGTAATATTTTAAACAGTCCTATATAATAAAAGCCCAACGACCGAAATGGCAGAACAACCAGAATGACCAGAGACCAGAATGACCATGGCCCTTCACCTTGGCCTGCTCCGGCCCCAAGTGGGGACCCCTGATTAGGGGTGTGGTTGGCCTGCAATCTGCCCATGGCCCCTTGCCCAGGATGGCCCCAATCCCCAGCAGGGATCCCCACCCTGATCTGGGGCCCCTATTAGGACAGGCTGGCTGGCCCCCACTCATGTACCTGGCCTCTATCCTATATAATAAAAGGGTAATATGTAAATTGACCCTAACAGTGAAATGACCAGAATGACCGACCACTTGACCAGTCACTATGAGGTGCACTAACCACCTCTCGGTCCCTTTCCCTGGTTAGCAGGCTCTGATCACCCGATGGTGAACAGGGAACCGGGGGTGGGTGGCAGGGTACACGGGCAGGGCCAGGCCAAGTCCCCTGGCCTGCTGGTCACCCCACACACAGAGGGCAACCCGTGGCGAGCAGGTGAGAATGGCCAACCTCTTGGTCCCTTCCCCTGGTCATCAGGCACCAATCATCTGATGGCTAAGGAGGAACCGGGGGCGGGGGGAGCGGCAGGGGCAGGGCTGGCTGTGGGCACCCGGGGAAGATGGCCCTGATTGCAGGCCAGGCCTAGGGACCATACCCACGCATGAATTTCATGCGCTGGGCCTCTAGTAATGATAATAAAAAGTAGATGAGGGTTTTCCTTTTGTTTTGTTCTGTGTTCTGAGATCTTGGCTTTGTGACCAGTGAGAATATTCTCTCTGGTTTCCTCCATCTGGAAGATGCACTTACAGGAGTGGAGCTTGGTAGCCAGTCAAATATTTAGTCTGGGGTTTGAGACACACAGTCATGTAGTACTCTGTCCAGCTGTGATAGCTCTAGGGAACTCTGTCATAGGGGATCCCAGTCCCTACGGAGCCTTTGTCATCTCAGCCTTCACTGCTCTGTTAGTACTGGCAATGCCCCATGTCTGTATTGACTGCCCAGTGTCACGGATCAGCAGGCTTGTGGCTGGAGGCATCCCACTTTCTCATGAGGAACTGGAGACACCATTTCTACTACACCATCCTCACCACCTGTGCAAGGAAAGACTTAGCTTTCATAGACTAACATTGGGAGTTAATCTTTTGGATCTTTTGAGGGTTTCTCTCTTTTTGTTGTTGTTTCACTTTCTTTGTGGAACCCTCTTGTGTCCATGCTTAAAGCCATAAAAAACACTTTTTGGCTTTAGTTACTATTAAGGCAATCCTATTCATCAATGGCCAGAGGATAGATTCTTCGAATTGGGAAAACTTCTAAATTGAAAAAAAGTTTTTGAGAGCTCTCATCCTAAATAATTCATTTTTTGTGCCCATATAAAGACCCATTTTTTAAAAGGATACAAAGAAATATAACAGCTAGCTTTTAGGGAGTGCCTTAGGAACCTTCCTAAATTTTCAGAAATTAAACTTCAAACAAAATTAAAGTTCATATCTAATGTAAATCTCTCTTCTCCTCCCTTTTGAACACCCCTTTATCCCCAACTCTGTGCCCCTTACTCCATAGCAGATCTTTAGGATCACTGGGCCCATGGTCTAACCCCCGTCCCTGTCAAAACCCAGCTCCATCTCCTCAGCCAATTCTCTTAAACCCTGAAATTCCTCCACCTTTCCTAGGAAATCCCTTAAATACCCAGGTGCCTGCTGTAACTCCTCTTCCCCTCTAAGATTTACACAAACCACTCCAGCCTAATCTCTAGGCTCAAAGTTACGCATGGAAATGCTAAAAGCCGGAAAATAAATTCAGCAAAAGCACCAGGGATGAACAATAAGGTTCGATTTGCTAGGCTGTCTAAGCAGGCTTTGCCAGCTTCAGGCCTTCCTATGCAATGGACTTTGCAGCTACCCAAGGAATGCAGAAAGAAAAAAGAGTTAGAGTCAACAATTCTTGATTAGCAACTTGAATCTTTAGAAAAATAAAAGCATGACTCTGAAAGTAACTAAAAATTACTCAGACCACTTCCTATGTGCCTTCAGACATTTGAAGATATTATACAAATCAAAACATTGGAGGTATAGCTGTCCTGAACTTAAAAAAAGAAAAATTGAAATAATAATTACACTGGATTTCTTCTGATGTACCCCAAAACACTGAGAAAATATACATCTTTCCATGTCTTTGAAATACAAACACCCTAGCTCACAATTGCCTGAGACTGAAAGAAAAAAATGGAAAGAGGTTCTTTTAATATACAAATTGCTAAAAGAAATGCCTTGCCCAAGCTGTAGACCTCCTTAAGATTACTTCCAGGGACAAATACAAATCTTAAAAAGTCTTTTCAATAAATAGTAAAAGCTTTAGCCATTTGAATAAACTTAATTTATTTCTACTGTTACTTATAAATCAGTGAATTTTATATTGTTTTAAAATAGAAATAAGATTTCTGCGTTTGTTCATACGTATGTCTATGTAGATACATTGCAGCTATGTCCCTTTTCTAACTCCAGATGATATTATAAAAAATAATTTGTTACAGATCTTTAATTAACTTAAAATAAGCACTTATGAATGGAATATTTTCAAGTTCACGTTATCTAGGATAATTTTCGGTGAATAAAAACTACAGTTGACCCTTGAACAATGCAGGATTGATTTGTGCATTTCTGCTTATCTGTAGATTTTTTAAAACTGTGTTTAAGTGGACCCACACAGTTCAAACCCGCATTGTTCAAGGGTCAGCCGTATTTTCCAACTGTGGTTGGGAATCCCTGTTTGTGGAGGGTCAATTGAAGTTATATATGGATTTTCATCTGTGCAGGTGGTTGGTGCTCCTAACCCTCATGTACTTCCAAAAATCAACTGTAGCTTAAGTTTGTAGGCATGTCTTCAGAGTAATCGAATGAAATATAATGCAGATAAATAACTTTTATTCTACCTGGGCGTATTAGTCAAATAAGTTCCTTTGTCTCTGTTGCAAAATCTGTCAGTCCAAAATATAACTGAAGATGATGGCTGATGTTGTCTAATGTCTATTGAAATTTTTGCATTTAATCTAGAGCTGGCTGTTGGGAACAAGTTAATTAATAGATGTAGTTGGGACAAAAAAGTTTTAAATAAAGTTCTCAGTAATGATTGTTTCAACAATATGTCTACTTAAAAATAATTTTCCAAACCTCTTGGGTAACTTCCTCCCTTAACATTTTGTTCAGTTAAATTAAATGATGGGAATTCATTAAATGTCTGGATCATTTCCAAATAAGATAAAACACTGAAACACTAATTGCTAGAAAAGTATCATTTTTATTTTTGACCTCTTACTAGGGAGGATGTGTTAATAAACTTGGGTGTGTCAATAAACTTGTCTTGTGCAACACTGAAAAATGATACCAAGAGGAAGCATACGGTTTAGTAATTATATGTATTGATAAATATGTTAGTCTAAAGGACACTGATATAACAGACAGTTCACAATTGCATACTAGTACTTCTGAGTTTCCACTAGAAATGAATATTTCTAAGGGTTAAGAATTCTAACTAATATATGTGATTAAACCTATATCAGAAATATAGGTTTCTGATAACTTTCAGATCATTTCACTGACTGGATAAGAATTTACATAACTCAAGAGAAAACTAGATTCATATTTACCAGAAATAAAGAATGCAAGATAAGTAGGATGTGAGTTTTCAATAAAAGAGGGTATAAGAAATAGAAATACATTTTGTTGAGGAAAAACAAAGTAATTTTATTCTAAAGAGAGGCAGAATAGGACAGAGAAAAAACATGACAATACCTGAATGTAAAAAGATACTTGTAACAGTTTTGAAAAAAAGGGAACTTTGAAAAAACATTAATGTGTAGTCAAGCTGGCTAAGATTGGAATGAATTGAATTGAGTGAATGAATTTCAATATCAATAGTAAGTTGCTGCAAAATTAGAATTTGGTTTTCTCTCTCCATTAAAAGACAAAGCTATCTTGGACTATTAATAAAATTATGAAGGGTTTTCCTTGCCATTTGGATAGTTTGCTAAGAAAGCAAAGATTTTGTGATTTACCAAAATAATTTTGTCTTTCATCAGGTCTTTGATTTTTTTTTTAATAACTATGTATCCTTCAATATTTGCCTGTGAAGTTTCTAGTAGTCACCATGATTAAATAAATAAGTATTGTTTTACAATCACCTATGATCCTACCTGACCAAGTGTTTTAAAACCTTTTAATATTTTGACAAACTTCCCCAAATCAAACCCTACATAGTATTTTTAACCTCAAACTAACTTTGACATTTTTCAGAGTGCCCCTAAGTATCTCAAAGATTTGCTCTCTCTCCTTATAAAAAGAGATGTTAAACTAATTGCCATTCCTTGATATGTTAAAATTAATGAAAAGCATTGTTAAATGAGGAATAATAATTGCATTATATTTGTATACATGCATGTTATTAGCATAGTGATCCAGAAATTGTATGCGATTTCTAAAAACCTGATATGTAATATTACCAAAGTTCCAGTTAATTTTTATAATGTTGTATATCCCCAGAAGAATCAAATTTCTGTTACTTGCATTATAATGAACTCTCATCAGATCTTTAACAATGGGTATTGTAAAGCCTTTTGTCATTGAAAGATTTATTGTTTTAATGTGATGCTTTGCAAAAAAAAAATGTTCATGTAAAAGTACTTCATCTTCAAGGAGATTCAAAAAATACTTCTGAGAAATATAGGTTTCTGATAACTTTCAGATCATTTCACTGACTGGATAAGAATTTACATAACTCAAGAGAAAACTAGATTCATAAACCATTATCAAAGAGATCAAGATTAACAAAAATTAAAACCATAGGATTGAATGAACTGGTCAAGATGATTATAACTTTATAAATTTTTATTTGAAATATTGCTGGTTCTTTATTTTTTTTTATTTCCAGATATAAGAAAGTCTTTCCTCTTAAGCTAACTATTATTATAACTATTTGGTAAATTATACATCTGTAAGCAGAATGGAGACATTTATCTATCTTGTTCTCCCTTCCTAATCCTTCCAGAATTTAGGAACTTAGTATTCTTATTTCCGTGGCAATATTGTCACTATTTACAGAAGTTCAATGAGAATGTTCTTCTTGTAACAGGACCCAAATGGAAACACTGGTTTTATTGCCAAGCCTTTGAATGGAAAGTACATGTGCATATACAACTCTCCAAATTAATATTTCCAATTTTTCTCCCCCCGCTTCTGATCTGAAATCTTTGAGAACTAAAACAGACCTTTTTCCTGACACTCTGCAAACTGAAGCTAGATGACTTACTATAAACTTCAGAGAAATCGCATCAACATTCCATGTGTAGACAATTTGGGTCTCTTGTGTGGGCTTCTCAGAGTTTTTCTGAACACGGATAACATCATCTGGGACCAAGTGCAGAGGATGCTTTGATCCTGGCATCTATAACTCTTTTCCACAGGCTACCCTCAGAACTCAGAAACTGGCTTGTAATTTGCTCAAGTCAAAATCATTAATCATTGATTTTCTTTTGTGTTCCTAGAAATGCCTTATACCCAATTGCTTGCATCATAGGTCTAGCTTTGTGAGCCCTCCAGCATTGTCATCTTCTGAAGTGAGACACAACCCTTTACCTGAACTTACCTATCATCCAGACTAAGAGACTGGTTCAGTCAGATGTCACAGTCGACCATCTCAACTTATTTGGGAAGTTTCAAAGTTTGGATTGAAGGGAAGCAAAATTTGCCATCCTAAAATATGCCACTTTAGCATATTGATTAGTTTGAATTAAAGGTGCTTGAGAAACTGGCTGTGCAAGAAGGACACTCTGACCTTCCTCTCTGTCTTCCTGAAAGTGGGACATAAATCTCCCCTGTGAAAGGAAGCCTTGCTGCACCAGGAGGTAAAGTGTCATCCTGATTACCTGACATAGGAAATTCAGGGCTGACAGGTTGTGTAAATAAACTCTGCTTAGATTATTTACTAATTAGTATCCAAGCCTAACAAAGTTATTCTTTCTTTGTCTAAAAATTATGAAATCTACCTGCTTTGTCATTTCTTCAGGATCCATATCTATGAGACCACAATTGGTACGAAATTAAATTTGATTTTCTCCTGTTAATCTTTCTCTCATGTCAATTTAATTCTTAAACCAGACAGAAGAATCTAGAAGGGTGGAAGAATTTTTTTTTCATTTCCTGTTAGGTGTATGTGTCTATGTCTGAGATGTAGTGAGAAAGATGGATATAATTGACAGCTGTAAAAACATCTGTTATTAAGTGTTAACTTCCTATCATCAATTTGTTTGTTTTCTCTGATTCTAAAATGATTTTAGAACTCTGAAATAAGCATAATTCTCTTTACATGCCTCTTACATTTTTTTAGGCACTTTCTCCTTCCCCTCATTGCTCACAAAGCCCCCATTTCAACTCCTAACTCAGACCCAATCTTTCCTGACCATGCTAGTCACCCCACAGAGCTCTGAACTAACATTAATATTTGGCTTTCCATTGTCTCATACATCATGTTCCCATTTTGTAAGGCAAGCATATCCACTAAAATAAGCTGAATTATAAAGTACAAAATACTGTGAGGAAATAGGCGAGATCTATATGGAATTGCTTAAACAGACAATGTAGTTTTCACCACCTGCCTAAGATCATCACCAGAATTTCAGAAAAAAAGCTAAAATCTGAACTCAATAACAGCATCCCAATGGTAAGTTGTGCTGAAGATAGTGACTGTACAAACAGGCCAAGAATGTGTCGTGGCTTGCTTGGATGTGCAATATTACTAATTTGCATATTTTGCAAGTTATCACTGAGGTTTCATGATTTGTCCAAGTAAAGTGTTTAAAAATATAAAAGTTTGATGGGTTTATAGTCCATTGCACTTTCTGACATTGCTTGTTGACACATCCTAGTATATTTTAATGTTTTTTCACACTTGACATGACATTACTGTATAGTAATTAGATTCCCATAAATATGTTCAGTAATGATTGCTATTAAACTGATTAGCCATTGATTCCTTCATATCAATTTGACAATTATCATTATCAAATTAAACAAGTCAACAAGATTATGACAGTCTTAACTTACATCATTTAATTTAAAGAGAAGAATAAGAAAAATAATATACTAGGACAACATGCTTGGCATTGATGCCTATAAATTCATTTTCAATAACTGCTGAGTTTTATTCAATGTACGTATGTAAGTTTTCTTATATTACAAGAATTGAAAAATCAGGATTCAAGTGAAAAGTATTCAATTTGCAATGTCCCTAGGAATCCAGAAATAAATTGTAAAATAAATGTGAAAGGAATATCCCATAGATTTTCTTTATCCCAGAATATTTACCTTAGCCAAGCAGATCAAAGGAGTTTATGCTCTTTTACATATACATAATTCTTAAGATAAAAAGCAAAAGGAATTATTCTACCTGAAAGAATCCCCTAACTGCTTCCTTTCACTCTGAATTCTTCTGAACACGTTCCTATCCCTCAAATTTCTATCCAACATAGGGATAATATCCAAACTATACACTCCGGAATTTTTGGTTTCCTGCCATCATCATCTACTTATCTCCAACAGGGACTCAGAGGATCTTGCCTAATCACTGTCCTACAAACAAAAATGTCTCAGAATCCCCTGCACAGTTCTCTCTGGTCACTGATTCCTTTGGTCTTTCTATGAAATATTTTGGGATTTTCCAATTGCAGTGTTTTTTTTCTTTCTGTCTTCCTCCACATGAGAGTGTAAAGCATGCAAAGGTGATTCTCTTTCAACCTAAGCTGTCACAAATGGTCACAGACATTTTATGCTACACAACTCTAGGGGCTCCGATGAATAATGACCAGAGAGTAAACAGTGATCTCTGGTGAGGTGTCTATTTCCACCAACTTTGTATCTCATAATCAATGAGTGGCTGAGCAAAGACTGGACAAACATCCAACAGCGGGAAATAACAAACTTTGCATCATTTTCAAAAGCAGAAATGAGAAGAACAAAATGAATGAAAAAAATATTGACTCTGCCCATGTATCTGCCCAGGTCAGAGAATCTTCTTACCATCATTGTCCAACTGCTCTGTTTCTCATGGTGAGTCTGGCTGATGAACCCAAACCCAGAAAGTTTAGAGATTAGATCTTCCCATTTATCCAGGGGAGGTATTTGCAACTGAGAGTTGCACCTCAGTTATCGTTATAGACTGCTCTTCTGCATTGCTGTCAGCCTTATGCTAACTTCTTTTGTTTGTTATTGTTTCTATGAAACAACATCTAATTTCTCTTTTATAATATTCCTTATAAAAACTCAGGGAATTGTTTTAAAAACCTTTCTTATTCCCCACCTCTCACTCCCCAGTCTTTTGATCACTCTTCCTCTGCTCTTTTTTTTTTTTTTTAATTCTTTTCTGGTTTCATTCTCTAGTGATCATTCTTTAATGTCCGTATATGTCTATTTGTCTACCCCAATCTCAGGCAATTCATCCAATTATCATATTTCCAGATCATCTCTATGTGGAAGATAGACAATAATTTCTATTTAATTATACACTAGAGGCTCAGTTCACATATTCATGCAAGGGTAGGGTCTCTAGCAGCTTCTGGCTGCAGGCCAGGGCCTCCCTTCTCACCTGCCTTGGCCTGGTACCACCCACTCACTTGCTCCACCATTCCTCTGTGGTCCTGCTCTCATCAGGGCCCATCAAGGCTGGCAGCACCTCCACTCCCACCCACTGCCAGCGCTGCATTGCAGCTGCTCACCATTTTCCATGCTGCCCCCTGGTGGTCAGCACACATCTAACTTCTGGTCAGTTGAACTCTCATCCGTGGGGACAATTTGCATAATAGCCTTTTATTATGTAGGACTAGAGGCACGGTGCACAAAAATTTGTGCAGTCGGTGGCGGGGGTGGGGGAGGTCCCTCAGCCCAGCCTGTGCCCTCTCGCAGTCTGGAACCCCTCCAGGGATGACCATCTGCTGGCTTAAGGCCACTCCCTGGGGGATTGGACCTAAACTGGCAGTCAGACATCCCTCTGGCAGCCCGGGAGCCCTCAAGGGATGTCCACTTGCCAGCGGAGAGCAGGCCTAAGCTGCAGTCAGACATCCTTAGCACTGCTGAGGAGGCGGGAGAGGCTCCCACCACCACCACTGTACTGGCAGCCATTAGCCTGGCTTGTGGCTGAGCAGAGCTCCCCCTGTTGGAGCGCACTGACCTCCAGGGGGCAGCTCCTGCATTGAGCGTCTGCCCCCTGGTGGTCAGTGTGTGTCATAGTGACCAGTCATTCCCAGTCCCTCTGCTGTTAGGGTCAGTTTGCATATTACCCTTTTATTATATAGGATAGAGGCCTGGTGCATGGGTGGGGGTCCTGCTTGGGTCCCTGGCCAGCCTGGGTGAGGGGCTGATAGCTGTTTTCAGGCTGGCCACACTCCCTTTAGGGTGGGGGTTCCTCACTGGGCTGCCTGGCCAGTCTGGGTGAGGGACTGAGGGCCGTTTTCAGGCTCGCCCAGCCCCCCTGGTGACGGAAACTCCCAGCCTCTCCTTATTTTTTTTATTCTGGGATTTATTTACCTTCTATAATTGAAACTTTGTTGCTTTGAGTGGAGTTCAGAGCCAGCTGGGAAGCTTGGCTTCCTCCATCCGTGGAGCAACCAAGCCTCCTGCCCGCTTCAGCTCTGTGGCTGCTGGCCACCATCTTGGTTGGGTTAATTTGCATAGAGTCACTCTGATTGGCTGGTGGGCATGGCTTAAGGCATAGTGAAGATATGATCAATTTGCATGTTTGTCTTTTATTAGTGTAGATTCCTGACCCTTATTCAAGCTTCCCACCCATATTTCCAATGCTCCACTAATCATAATCAATGAGATATGTTGCCATCCATGAAAGTTTAATGTGTCCAAACAAAACCTTACTTCAGTTAATTCTTCCTTCCTTCTTTGTATCTGTTAAGGCATTACCAGTCTTCCTCTCACCAAAGACTGAAACCTTGAAGCTACCTTTTTTTTCCCCTCTACTTATCTCCCCTAACCCTCAAACCCATCAGTAATCAAGGCATACTAATAATTCATTCAAAATTACATCTCAGATATGCCACTCTTTTTAAAAATATATTTTATTGTTTTTTTACAGAGAGGAAGGGAGAGGGATAGAGAATTAGAAACACCAATGAGAGAGAAACATTGATCAGCTGCCTCCTGCACACTCCCCACTGGGTATGTGCCCACAACTAAGGTACATGCCCTTGACCGGAATCGAACCTGGGACCTTTCAGTCCCCAGTCCGACGCTCTATCCACTGAGCCAAACCTGCCAGGGAAGATATGCCACTCTTTTGTATTTATAGCTTACCACAGTGTATGTCCTATTACTTCAGATCTGGATTTTGATTAAGATATAGAAATCATATAGTGAGCACCTGTTAGGTACCCAATATTGCTAGCTGCTTTCACAAACATGAATGTTTCTCTAGATTCTCTCTCTTCCAAACTATCCTCAAGATGATAATTTAATAATCTCTTCTTTCTATTGGCAAAATTCCTCCAGTGGTTCATTTGAGGTCATCCAACAATATTTTTTCATTTCATTTCAACATGAACTCTATTCACCAAAACTACATCTTTGCTTATTGATTCATAACTGTAATATATTAATAAAATGGCCATACTTTTTCAATCCTCACATAAATACTACCTTGTGATGTGAATTTGTACATTCTCCAGTCAAAATGTGGCATCCATTTCTTCACTTTCTCTTGTGACTGGCTTTGGCAATATGACAAGCAGAGACTTTAAAAGTGGTTTTGCAAATGGCAAACAGATATATGAAAAGTTGCTCAATTTTACTAGCTATTAGGGAAATGCAAATGAAAGCTATAATGAGATACCACCTGTTAGAATGGCTATTATCAACAGGACAAGTAATAACAAATATTGGAGAAGTTATGGAAAAAAATGAACTCTCATTCACTGCTGGTAGGAATGTATACTGGTACAGCCACTATGGAAAATAGTATGGCAGGTCCTCAAAAAATTAACAATAGAGTCGCCATATGACCCAGCAATCCCTCTTTTGGGTATTTATTCAAATCCATTGAAAACATTGATTTGCAAAAATATATGCATCCCTATGTGCACTGCAGCATTATCCATGGTGGTCAAGACATGAAAATAAAGTGCCCTTTGACAGATAATTGAATAATGGAGTTGTGGTACATATATAATATGGAATACTACCCAGCCATAAGAAAATATATGGGACAATATGGATGGACCTTTAGAATATTATACTTAACAAAATAACTTATAAAAAGCTAAAAACCAGATGATTTTACTCATATGTGTGTTATAAAATTGAAACTCATAAACACAGACAACAGTATAGTGGTTACCAGAGAGAAGGAAGGTGAGGTGCAAAAAAGGGTAAACGGAGCCAAATATATGATAGAAAAATATTTGATTTTTGGTGCTTGGCACACAATGCAATATACAGATCATATACCATAGAAGTCGATGCTTGAAACCTATATATTCTTATTAACTGATGTTAATAAGAATAAAAATGAGCATATTTACCAATGATACATCTGATATGGGAATAATTTCCAAAATATGTAAAGAACTTATACAACTTAACACCAGGAAGACAAACAATCCAATTAAGAAATGGTCAAAGGACCTGCATAGATACTTTTTCAAAGAGGACATACAGATGGTCAAGAGACATATGAAAAAATGCTCAATGTCACTAATTATCAGAGAGATTCAAATTAAAACCATAATGAGATATCACCTCACACCTGTCAGAATGGCTACCACCAATAAATCAACAAACAACAAGCCTTGGTGAGAATGTGGAGAAAAGGGAACCCTTGTGTACTGTTGTTGGGAATGCAGACTGGTGCAGTCACTGTGGAAAACAGTATGGAGTTTCCTCAAAAAATTAAAAATGGAACTGCCAACAATTCCACTTCTAGGAATTTATCTGAAAAAACCCAAAACACTAATTTGAAAGAATATATGCACCCCTATGTTCACTGTAGCATTATAATAGCCAAGGTCTGGAAGCAGACCAAGTACCCATCAATGGATAAGTGGATAATAAAGCTGTGGTACATTTACAAAATGGAATGCTACACAGACATAAAAAAGAATGAAATCTTAACCTTTTGTGAGAGCATAGATGGACCTAGAGATTATTATGCTAAGTGAAATAAGCCAGTCAGATAAAGAGAAGTACTATATGATCTCACTTATATGTGGAATTTAATGAATAAAATAAAACAATGAGCAAAATAATCATGGGTACATAGAACAGACTGATGGCTGTGTGTGTGTGTGTGTGTGTGTGTGTGTGTGTGTGTGTGTGTGTGTGTGTTGGGGGAGAGAGAAAAAGGATGGCAGGGGCAGGGCTTTGCTATTTTATCCAGAGTATGGGAGGAAAGCCTTTCTCAAAAGAAGACATTTCA
>NW_006297819.1:2326734-2329471 GCF_000327345.1 Myotis davidii | reverse complement strand
ACATTTGTTTTCATCTTTGACATATATTGTTTGCTGATTGTATTATAAAATACTAGTAGAAAAAATTTGAACAAAACATATATGTTAAAATAGAGGGACACCCTTCTCCAATATCTTCCACAATATCGTCATTTTCACAGCAAAATTTGACATATTTAGCAATATCACCATCACTAATAAAAGAAGACTTAGAACTGGATGCCATTTCGAAGCTTTAGGGCTACTAAATCTGAGTAAACTTCATAATATCATAGTGTCTGTAAAAAATTAGGCAGATAAATGCCAGTGGTCAATTTTAGAACTACAAACATTCAGCATCATAAGTAATCTGCACTTAGGTGCCATCTGTCAATAAAGAGTGAACTACTAACATCTAATAGTGACACTGCAGGAGGAGCGCAATAGAGTTCCTGACACTTTTGGAGAAAGACAGGAGGAGCGCGCTCATGGGCACTCTAGGGGTTGACCGATAACCCACAGACACAGACAACAGAGAGAAAGGGGGGTAGGGCTGGGTAGAGGTGGACAAAGGGGCATGGGAGATGGAGACATTTGTAATAGTATCAACAATAAAAATAAAGTTACCAATACAGAATAAAAACTCTTTTGGCAAATAAAAAAAATGGTTTTGCACTAGAACTTGCCCACACTTACTGCACTTGGAACTTTGAGAACAACGTGTTAATGACCCTAAACTAGCATGATGGAGGACCACTCTAGCTGACATTGGAAAATAACCAGGCATGGAATGAGGCCATCCTTAATTACCAGCCATCAGCCAAACCAACAGCTGCCTAGAAATGCCATGAAAATGAGCAGAAGCAGGAAGCCTGGACTAAAACTATCCAGGCATCCACAAAATCATGAACTAAATAAATTAGTTGTTTTAAATCATTAAGTCTTAGCGTGGTTTGTTATTCAGAAAAAAAAAAAAAAACTAATCAATACCTTAGTTTTGTTGCCTTTTTTTTTTTTAAATGTCTTTCTTAAATACTCTGGTTCCATGATGTTCTCTCTCTTCTCTTTTTCTGAGTGCTTATAGAACTCTGACTGTGCCGATAGCCCCAGGAGATACCGGAATTTTCTCATGCAATTCCACAAGTATTTCTTTCGTGGTAACAACTGGTCTCTACCACTTATCAGGTACTTAATCATATCCCGCTTCATTATTCATATCTTATGAGTTGAAGTCTATTTTCTCCAAGTAGGTAATAAATCTGACCTACCTCCTTGAAATTTTGGAGTCTGTTCAAAATTTATCAGCATTCCATGGCCAAAGTGGACTTTTGAGAAATAACTATTGATTAAATAAACACCCTTCTAAAATTAAAAGAAACACAAAAATATTAAACTATTTCAGTGCAAAATTAGATTGATAGTTTCTATGATTGAAGAGACACATTCAACTAGGTTGTACATTTGAGCTTGATTATCTTCTCTGCCCTACTTCTGTGCTCATCTCAGAAATATGACTTAAGAACGCCCTGCCCAGAGAGACACACAAGAGCAAAACAGGGGGAAAAGTAAGAACTGTCTTGCCCTTGATATATTTTTCTAATCCTTCTTAATAAGTGTTGGGATGAAAGTGGTTTCTCTTATTTATCTTTCAGCTTCACGTCAACTGTGCATTGTGATGTGCATAGGATACACAATGAAGCTGAGATTTTTCTTCTACGGGACCATTAAGTTAGAAGTTTCTGCTTTTATTTTCTGGAGTGCCTACAGCATTTTTAGCTCAGTGCTGCATTAAAGTAATTTTTACATTTAATATAGAATAAAGGCAAAGCTGTCTCACAATGCCCTAACCACAGGTATGTGGGCGAATAGCTGTCTACAGATTATAGCTTGGAAACAGATTCAAGGGAAAGCTAAGAAAGGCAAAACAACTCAATTTGGAATGTGAATCAGCCTTAGAATTGGCATGCTTCAGTGAGGATGGCGTGTTTTCTTTCCTGCTTCTGAAATGCTGCCCCAATATAAATTCTGCTTCTAAGATGTAAGGGGTGTTGCATTTCAATCTGGAGAGATTTTGAGGCTCCCTGAGTACAGATTTTTTTGAAAAAAAAAATAGTATAGCATATGTAGTTTCCATCAACCTGCTGTTAAAAGCAAATGCTTATATCTAATTATCATCTCTACGTATTTTATCTTCTCTGTACCTATCAACTTCTATACCTTAAAGTCTTGGCCCATAATGGGGAACTATCACCTAAATAAGAATATAATAGTTGAAATCATTTTGCAATTATTTGTGATGGCTACATGTTTGGCTTGTTTTTACTTTTATGTCTTTATCCATACATTCTTCAAGGAAAAGACTATGATAATGCAGCCTCCTTTGTTTTTGGATTTCTGATTAGTTTCAGGCTATCTAATCTAATAAAAAACAAATAGGGTAATTAACCATACCTCCAACACACTTCCCATTGGCTAATCAGGGCGATATCCAAATTAACTGCCAACCAAGATGGCGGCTGGCAGCCAGGCAGCTGAAGAGAACAGGAGGCTTGGTTGCCCCGGTGATGGAGGAAGCCAAGATTCCCCACCTGCCACTGCCGGGCTCTGAGCTGCACTCTAAGAAAATATGTTGCACTGATAGAAGCCAAACAAACCCAGATACCTGCTTTCAGCAGCCGGGGCCACAAGCTGGAGCTGGCCTCAGAGGTAAAGCCAGCTCTCAGCTTCAGTGACAGCCATAGAAGGTAAATAAATCTCAAAATAAAAAAGTGAGGGCCTG
>NW_006297819.1:2316657-2326303 GCF_000327345.1 Myotis davidii | reverse complement strand
TAATATGCTAATTATATGCTAAGGCAGCTCAACTGTTCACTATGATGTGTACTGATTACCAGGTGGCAGAAGCTCTGACTGGTAGGTTAGCTTGCTGCTGGGGTCTGGCCAATCTGGACTGAGCGAGATAGGCCAGACACGCCCCAGCGTCCTCCTGTGGTCCCTCCCCAGCTGGCCAACCTCCTGCGTTCCTCCTTGACCTCCATCATGCACCAGTAGGGTCCCTCAGCCTGGCCTGCACCCTCTTGCAATCTGGGACCTCTCAGGGGATGTCGGAGAGCCAGTTTTGGCACGATCCCACAGGCCAGGCCGAGGGACCCCACTGGTGCATGAATTTGTGCACCGGGCCTCTAGTATATAATAATTCTGCATATTCGTCTTTTTTTCTTCAAAAGCTATACTCCCCAGTGAAAAGCAATTGGAAATACATTCCCAATTAAGTGAGCATAGGATTGGTAAAGTAGGAAGAGATATCAGAGAATCTGAGGTTAAAATGAAAGAAATAGGTTAGGTTCTTCCCCTTTTCTAAATCTTTAAGGCTAAAGACTTATTTTGTTCATTCGATCCCATACTCCATTCTTATACTGATCAAAAACGAATGTGCCAAAAATTAGAAGCAGCAAGAGGCTAGTTCTGTAAGTGAATAAATTAACTGTGGTATAACCACACAAGGGGATAGTATCCAGCAATATAAAGAAATGTGATCAAACAATGAAAAGACCTGAGTGAATCTTAAATGCATATTGCTAAGTAAAAGATGCTTGTCTGATACCAATTACATAACATTCTGAAAAAGGCAAAACTATAGAGACAGTAAAAAAAAATCAGTGGTTTCCATGGATTCAGGGATGGGGGATGGTGATTAGATGAAACAACTTTTTTTTAGGGTAGTGAACTTACTCTGTGTGGTTCAGTGGATACATAATACTATGAATTTGTTAAAACTCATAGAACCTTAAAGCAAAAAAAAAGGGAACGTTATCTATGCATATTTTAAAAAATAATTTATGAGGTTGAGGCTCCCAGATGGAATCAAGAATGTGAAAAGACACATCTAACTGTATAACAAATGTATGAAACAACCTCACTGAAGAGGGTGGAGGGAAAGGTGCTGATCTACATAATTTTGAAAGTTGATAAAGTTGCTTCCCTTGGGTGTACAGGTTAACAATTCTCAAACCACTACATAGGTATAGTGGAATCAAAATGGGAAATTTAGTGCAAGGCAAATGGGAACTTTATGGACTATCTTCACAGTTTTTCTGTATATCTAAAAATAAATTTATTAAAGAATGTTATACAAATACTTTGTTTTTTACTGTTCTAGACTTATAGAAAAAGAAGAATCGAGAAGTTTACAGTCATACAAAAAAGCTATGGTAGAATAGTGTGGGTTATTGAGCATCTTAATGTTATCTTTATAGATACTATTTGATTTATTCCTGTATGTTATTCTCTCCACTTTACAGATGACCAAAATGAGTTTCAAGTAAATTATATAAGCTTCCCCAAACCAAGACTGGGGCCAACAATCTGCATGCCTCAAAGTGCATGCCTCTTGCACTACTGAGAGTTCTCCACATTGGAATAGATAGGATATGTGTTCAAACTATGGAATTTAAAACAGCTGGTATCAAGTGCTATGAATAGAATAAAAGAGACAGTGCTGTTGATGTTGAAGGAGGGTGAGATCTACTAGGCTTCATGGTAGAAGGAGCTTTTGAGTTGGGTATTAAGAGGCAAGTATGATTTTGGTAGATGAGGAGCAGGGAAAGTAATTTCATGAAGGTGAAACAGATGGAATTAAAGGCCATAAGACAGGGTCTAGGAGTTAAAGCTGGTGTAGTTTGGACAGATGGTAGTGGTTATCTATGAGAATACTAAAACAAAACCAATGAAAGAAAGTTTTTTTTTATTCTCTTCATAATCTTTTGTCGCCCAAATCCAGACAGAGACTCAGCAAAACATTACTAGTATAACATGAAGATCCCCTAATCCCTCAATAAACATAGTAAGGTCCTTTATGAAAGACCTGGTAGAAGTCCTAATGATACACACACACACACACACACACACACACACACACACACGGCTTATACACATTGAATTCTCACACATTAGGAGAAAGTGAAAGTGGCCATTTATTAAACTTCATTATTGTCAGGTTTATATCAGCCTCCTTTACATTCACCTAGCAAATACCTATTCTCAACCAGGCACTATTTTAGGCAATGAGAACCTAATGATATTGTCTGTTCTCTTTCTTATTGTATGACTAGAGGCCCAGTACACGAATTCGTGCACCAGTGCGGTCCCTTGACCTGGCCTGCGGGATCAGGCTGAAACCAGCTCTCTGACATCCCCCAAAGGGTCCTGGATTGAGAGAGGGTGCAGGCCAGGCCAAGGGATCCTGCTGGTGCGTGATTGGACCAGGGAGGGGTGCAGGAGGTTGGCTAGCTGGGGAAGGACTGTGGGAGGGCTCCAGGGCATGGCTGTCCCCTCTTGGTCAATCCTGATCAGCTCGACACCAGCAGCAAGCTAACCTTCTGGTCAGAGCTTCTGTCCCCTGGTGGTCAGTGCACACCATAGAGAGTTGTTGAGTGGCCTTAGCATATCATTAGCATATTATGCTTTATTGGTTTAATGTAGTGGTTCTCAACCTGTGGGTCATGACCCCTTTGGGAGTTGAACCAACCTTTCACAGGGGTCGCCTAAGACCATTGGAAAACACATATATAATTACATATTGTTTTTGTAATTCATCACTATGCTTTAATTATGTTCAATTTGTAACAATGAAATTGGGGGTCACCACAACATGAGGAACTGTATTAAAGGGTCGCAGCATTAGGAAGGTTGAGAGCCACTGGTTGAATGGATGACCAGACGACCGGACACTTAGCATATTAAGCTTTTATTATATAAGATGATCATTTGTTTACATGCCTATCTTCCTGCTAGATTTTGAATTCTTAGCAAGCTTACAAAGATCACTGAGGAAGACAGCTTTCTTTTCTGACACTTAAAATGCCAACCCTCTCTTTTGTTTAGACATGAGATAATTGGGCTAAAAAGAATTATTTTATAGAGAAGTAAAATTATATTTCTGATCTGCCTTAAAACAAATTATTTCAGTCCTGGATGAATTAGCATTATGGGCAAATTATTTCTGTGGGCTAAGTTTGCTTAGTCTAAGAATATGGAAAAAGTTGTATTCAAAGAAGATTTTGAAAGAAAAAATAGAATATGTTTTAGCTTTGCATTTCAGCCTCTTGAAAATTACAGACAATCTATATAAGCTTTTATGTACTGAAAAATATCATGGCTCATCTATCATGTGTCAGAAACTGTGCTTCATGTTGTTGTCCCATTGATGGAAAGATACTTCATCTGTCCTTAGTGAGAGAGCAGTCCAGTGGCTAAACAGGCTCGTGTGTAAACAAATGTATGAAAATCAATACATGTTTTCTTGAGTCAAGACTAGAAAGGGATAAATTGGGAACTGGGGAGAGAGAAGGATGGCAAGATAATATTATAAGTGGTACACACTGTGTATTTAAATTTATCATGTAGGCAAATTTTGAGTTACTGCATAATTTTTATGTTGTAGATAAATTGAACAGGTTCCCATTTTAGAGAAAAATGATCACCGACATAGTTGCCACTTGGTTGCAGGGAAAACAGGCAGACAATGCAATAGGTATTCCAAGTGGGAAATGATACAGCTGAGCTTAAGGGGGTGGAGGTGTTGTGGGGAGTAGGGTGATGATGTTTCATGATTAGAAATAATAAAATAGGAGCTTAACAGCTAACATACTGAGTGCCCTATTCCAAGAACTAAGCACTTTATACTTTTTAATGAATTTAATCTACCCAACAATTTTTTGAGGTTATTGCCAATGTTATCTTCATTTTACAGAGATGGTTCCTCATTTGTCTGAAGCAATACAGGTGGAAAGAGATAGAACAAAACTTCTAACCAACATGTGCTGCATTTACTATTCTTCAGTGGAGTCAGATTTTCTTAGTAAGCAAAAACAAGGGGGTTGAAATTAGTTATAATATTTATCAATATGGTCTCAAAAGTGTTTATACAAGACCTATAAAGAAGATATAAATGAAAGGTCACCTTTTGTGTATACTTTTAATATATAGATTGCTAGGACTTGGCAAATGATAAGACTTAGATATAATGTAAGTGAGGGGGAAGCATCTGGAAGGACTCCAGAGTTTTTGTTTAATTTGAACATCATCCAGCCATTAAAAAAAATTGTAGAAAGCAAGGGTAGGGTGAGTTGTTAAATGTAATTTTGAGGTCTTGAGTGCATCCCAGGTAAAAATGTCTAGTAGGCAGTTGGATATAGGGATTTAGATTCTGATAAATACCCCTGAGAAATCACAAATGGCTTCTCAAAAATAAAATTAATGACAATTGTTCACATCTGTGAACATTTCCATTTGGCGATCGATAGGCATGTCTGTATATCTGCAGGCTTTGTCATGCAAAGCTATTTTCACAATATTTCTCATCTTAGTACATAGAAATTCTATCTCTCCATCTTTCTACTAGTCATTCAAGCCAGACAATTTGGAGCCATGCCTGATGTCTCCTCTTCC
Source organism: Myotis davidii (assembly GCF_000327345.1). Taxonomy (NCBI): domain Eukaryota; kingdom Metazoa; phylum Chordata; class Mammalia; order Chiroptera; family Vespertilionidae; genus Myotis; species Myotis davidii. The sequence continues at coordinate 2,321,686 of NW_006297819.1, read as the reverse complement.
CTTATAAACCACATATAATCTAGTAACAAATCTTCCTTGTTTACTGTCAAAACATGTCCAAAATTAGATCTGCTGCTAATGTTGTTCAAGCCCATCAGTTGAATGATTTCAATAGTCTTTTAACAGTTTACTTTGCTTCCTCCATTTTAGCACCTTCCATGGTATGTTATCAACATAGGAACCAGTAATCTTTTAAAAATGTAAGGCATATATGGTCAATTGATATTCAATTAAACCACTGAACCAATACAATTGAGAAAGAAAAGTCTCTGTAACATATGAATCGCTACATGAAAAAGACAAACTATTCCATCCCTGCTTCTTTTGATATATAAAAAATAATTAGAGATATATCATAAACCTAAATGTAAAAACTAATATTGTAAAACTTCTAGAAGAAAATAGAGAATGGCTTTGCAAAATGTATTAAGCAAGACACAAAGGACTGATCTGAAAAGAAAATGATTAATTGGATTTCATCAAAAGTAAAAATTTATGCTCATAAAAAGATTCCATTAAGGAAATGAAATAAGCAAACTACACACTGGGAAAATGTTTGCTATATATATATATAAAACAGCACTTCTTGAGAAAAACACATAAAAACCTTCCACAAAAAAACAATACAAAACCAAGCCACTCATTGTCAAAATAGACACAATACCTGAAAAAGCAGCTCACAGAGGAAGGTAAAGGAGTAAAAAAAGCAGAAATGCTCATCATCATCATGAGCTAAAGAAAACTGCAAACCAGAACAACAAAGACCATTTCACACCCACTTATATGAGTAAATTTAAAAAATATTCATGATACCAGTGGAGAGCAACCCTTAAAATCATGGTGGGAGTATAAAAGTATACAGCCACTTTGGAGAACTGTTTGGCAGTTCACTATAAAGCTGAACATACCTCTACCCCATGACCCAGTTTCAAAGATAGGTGTATAATCAAAAAAATATATGTTCTTAAAAAGACATCATAGCAGCCTTATTTATAATAATGTAAACTAGAAATAGCCCAAATATCCATCAACAGGCAAAGTCAACACTTCGGTTCTTGGTACCTGCTGTTTCCTTTTGGAAAGCCTTTCTCTAGAGATTCATAATTTCTTCCACTCCTTCCTTTAGTGTCTGCCTGAATGCCATATTATTATCAAATCTTTCCTGCCAACCTTATTAGAAATAATTTCACATGCACACACACACACACACACATGCACATACACACCTACACATCTACACAACACTACCCCCATATGAATAGGAATCTCCATCCCTCTTAATGGTTTTATTATTTTCTGCAGTACTCAACACCACCCTACTTACTATAAAATTTACATATTTAGTTTTCACCAATTATCTCCCCTAAGTAGAATGAGTACTTATTATGGTAGGAACTTTGCAATTACATTTCTTCATTTCCAGTATCTAGAATAGTGCTGCATATAATAAGCTCTTGATAAACATAGGTTGAGTAATTATTACTTCAATGTAAATGATTCTTTCAAATCTTAAATAAGTTATGTAATCTGAAAAGTAATAGACTGCGTGGCCAAGGAACAGAATGGATAAATGAAAATATAAGTAACTACATAAATGTGGAATTAATAATGGAACAGCTAAAGTTTTATAAATGCATGTGAGTCAGGCAGTGGTCACAGTCTAAAAGTGTGAATAACCTAACCCCATGCATATTTACAATACTTCTAGGTAAAGAAACATATTACTTCATCATAGCCTTGCATGTGATTATAGTCAATGTTCTTAAAATACCTATTAATTGTGCCAGTAAAGCATGTGTGGCTACTGAGAAAATATATTTTGTATTTTAGTCCATTCAAGATTTATTCATGTTCATAAAATCCTATCTAATAAAGAGGGGATATGTTATTGACCCTCATGCCATCGCAAAGATGGTGGTGCCCACAGATAATAAGGAGAGAATATGCTAATTGATTTTCCCACCCTGAAAGTTGGTGGCGTCCACAACCACAAGATGGCTGGCAGGGGAGCACAGTTAGGGGCAACCGGGCCAGCAGGGGAGGGCAGTTGGGGGTGACCAGGTCTGCAGGAGAAGGCAATTAGGGGTGACTAGGCCAGCAGGGGAGGGAAGTTAAGGGCGATTGGGCCAGCAGGGGAGGGCAGTTGGGGACAATCAGGTCAGCAGGGGAGCAGTTAGGCATTGATCAGGCTGGCAGGGGAATGGTTAGGGGGTGATCAGGCTGGCAGGCAGAAGCATTTAGAGGCAATCAGGCAGGCAGGCAGGTGAGTGGTTGGGAGCCAGCAATTCCAGATTGTGAGAGGGATGTCCAACTGCTGGTTTAGGTCCTGTGGGATCTGACCTAAACTGGCAGTTGGACATCCCCTAAGGGGTCCCAGATTGGAGAGGGTGCAGGCTGGGCTGATGGACACCCCCCTCCCAGTGCAGAAATTTTGTGCACTGGGCCTCTAATAGTAATATAATAATGCTAATTTTAGTGAACTAAAGTATTTGGATCTGAATAGAAAGTACATTTAAACCTACTTAGAGCTTCACTTTATAAATAATTATGTATTATTTTAATTGTATAAATTAAATTATGACTTGTTTGAGTGTAGCTAATCCATCTTTTTCTTTAAGAGTTTAGCAAGAAGTGTGCTCCTTTCACCACGGTTTCACCATGGGAAGACAATTGGGCAAAGTAAAACAGAGGCTAAATTTTTAAAAAGTTCCTTAGGAAGATGATAGATATTAAATATAAAGACATGAAAATGTAATTTGAGAAAGAAGGTATATCATGAAAACACTTTATAGAAATGCTGTGAAAACATCTAAGCAAAAGTAATTCTTTCACATCCTTCTAGTTTATTTAACAACTAAAAATAACAGCTAGCCTAGAAATTGTAAGGAATGAATTAGAAACTCAATATACATAGCAGGAGGCAAGAAGTAGTCACTGAAACAAACAATTTTGATCAGTTTAAAATTAGAAGGAAGGTTATTGAAAAGAGGCCTGAACTAGTTGACCTACCAATGTTATACTAATATTAAGTTTTTTTTCTGTGGCTGTCCTTGATTTTAAAATCAAAAAGCATGTAGGGCAAAGGTCTTTGTCTACTAGCTTCTAAGTCAGAATTGTTACTAAAAATTGTTATACATGATAGGGCCCAGATGCATGACACTTACTGCTCCCCATCACATATTTCATCATGCAATTTAGCTCACAATGTGCTGATCATCACCTCTGAGTTTGACATATATGAAACCATTATCATAGGTTCTATGCAGGTCATTAAATATCCTCAGATTTCAAAGAAAAAATAATTGTGATACCTTACATAAAAATATTATTTAGGTACATTCAAAGATATATGGAGAGAGAGAGAGAGAGAGAGAGAGAGAGAGAGAGAGAGAGAGAACTAAAGATGTAGAAAAGCCACAGATACCAAGACGGGAAGGGAAGCTAACATTTACTGAGTGTTTTCATTATGTGTCCAGCACTGTCCTGATCCTTGCTTGCACTATCTCATTTATAATGTGATTATGATATAAAGATAAACCTACAGCTATCTCTGGGATCCTGGCCATAGAACTGCCCTGTAGGTAAGAGCATGTTTCTCTAAGTGGCATTTGATATCATAACTAATACCACATTATTTTCATTGTGAATTGTGGAATTGTGACGAGGAAACATTCTAGGACATCTATCTATAATAATAAAAGCATAATAGGCTAATTAGGCTGGACAGCCAAATGACCTTCCGGACATCCTTCTGGATGACCTGGACGAAGCTGGTGCTGCCAGGGCCAAGGCAAGCCACCACGGCTGCGAGGGCTGAGCCCCTTGCACGGATTTCGTGTATCGGGCCTCTAGTATATTATAAGCACCTCAAAAAGTGCACTTCTGGAGTGGCCTACTTCTTATAAGTTCACATTCATTATAAGCTTTCTTCCCTAGGAACAGTTTTACTGAAAAAATAAATAAATAAATCTAACCCAGGAAGTCTCTTTTGCCCTACAAAGTGAGAGAGTAGAACAAGTAAGTGTCTGGTGGGTGGCTTTTCTTTTCCCTTCTCTCAAGTCAGAAGGAATGAACAGACAAGTAGAGCTTGGTTTAAGAATTTGGCAAAGAAGGCCAATTTAAGGGTTTAGAAAACAGAAAAAAAAATGTAAATTTATGCCTGAAAAGAAGTTTAATTTAGAGTAAATGAAAAAAAAAAAAAAGCACAGCTCAATCTGAAAACACAGGATGGGGAAATATTTGAAACAGAGACTTCTAACCTTACACATTTCTTAGTCTCAAATTTATGTCATTAGTCAAATGATAGAGCCCTGGGGTCATTAGATCAGAAAGACCTAAATAAGTTCCAGGAGAAAAGATGTGTTTGGGCTTAGAGGAAATAAAGTGCCAGTGAGTGGAAGATGAGGGCTGGCTAAGGGCAGAGGAGCATGAACAAGCAGTAAAGGTCTGATTGTGTTGAAAGCAGGGTGTCCATTCAGGATACTGAAAAAGATAAGGGGGCTTATTAGGGCAAAAGTGGAACGTGATTGCAGAATCCAAAAACATTAAGTGACCTACATGTAAGAATATTTAGCACAATTACAAAGGGCCATCATTGGTACTTTAAAGAGGAATTGCATATAAGAGCTATTCTCCTCTGTAGTTACCCTATAATTAAGTACTATAAAATAGGCTAGTCACTGGTCTTCACTTTTTTGCCTTCTTAAAGCTGGCAAATTATAGTCTTATGGTTTTGCCAGTGCCCAAGTATACACTCAATGCTCAATAAATACTCATTTTTTTAAACATCTAGGTTATGGCAAAAGTTACATAATATAGTAAAATTGTTCTTACTCACATAGTTTAATAGTCTTCTTTATTTCAGGTGGGTAGAAAACGTTAAGAAACAATCTGAATTGAAAAAGAGTGCAAAGTTTATTCCAATTGGGGAAGCATAGCACATCAGCAGAAAACTCAAAGATTTCAGAATCAAACCTGCTCTACTTGCCTCTATCTGTGAAAGGAGTGTCATGTATATTATTTGTGACAG
>NW_006297819.1:2314142-2316582 GCF_000327345.1 Myotis davidii | reverse complement strand
TGTTCCATTTGTGCTTATATACATAACTCCTAATTCTATCTTTTCACATATCAACCCACTGACATTTGTCGCCTGTTTCCTTTGGTAAAAAGGAAATCTCAGGTTCTGCTGAAAAGATCCATGCTAAGCTGTTAAGATCTGATAATGGAAGCGAGTTCCCCTCCTCTTAATATTTTGATCGGGGATAATTCATTAACTGAAAGATGGAATGATAACTATCTGTGACAAAGTAGTGCAGGAAACTTTTTATTGCAGAACCTTATGAAAAATCAAATATGATCTTTTTCAAAGAGGATACCTAGAGAGCTAGGGGTGCATCTCAAAGAATATAACATCTTTTAGAGTGATAAAGACAATGGTAGCTGTGTGTCAAGCTGTACTAGTATTTTACAACAATTTTGAAAGCAAATTCAATGGTCATTTGCAGTATAATAACTTTTGGCCTGAAATTACAGGTTTTTTCCTATGTTGTATTGGCAAACTTATTAATGTACGTGTCAAAATACTTACTGCAGTTTTTTTCCCACAGACACTCATGCCTCCCTCCAAAAATATTATTGATACACAGTAGTATACATAAAGTAACAGGAGTAGAGAATATACAGTACCTCTACTCTGTAATAGGTCCCAGCATCTCTAGTTATTTTCATTCATTCATTCATTCAATGAATTAACATTGAGATCAACACTGGGCTAGGTGCTGAATTTGAGATTTTTCTCCTAGTGCTAATTTAATAGCCAAGTTTCATTAAGGAATAAATGTATGCAAGGGGTGAGGTAGACCTATTTAGTCACATAGGAAATGGGCCAGTAAATGATAGAAAAGAAAGGAATAATTTTTAGACTATCAGAGGATATTTATATTTTAAACATCTAAATAGAATGGAGTAAGAAAGTATTAAAAAAGAAAAGGACAATATCTGTCTCTTAAGACAATATATGGGTTAGAGTTATTATTTCAAAGTCCAAGTACAAATTTTGGGGAGAATGGATTTTTGCAAAGGTTGACTATAGAATTTCTAAATAGTCTGGAGTGATTCAATGACATTTTACTCACTTTGGGCTGTCCCAAGTACCTTTTGTTGGTTTGCATGATATGTGGTATCTTGTTCAACACAACAGCATATGTGCTATTTATATTTTATACACATATACAACATTTATTTCTTTTGGCTTTAGAGAAAAAGAGCCTGAAGGTGGGTAATAGTCATGTTAAACAGGCAGCCAGTCAGATGAATTAAGCAAATTCTAGAAGAGAAGAAGATAAAGAGTGATTTTTCAAGTGAAACTCAAGTCTAAGGTGAAACTGAGGCAAGAAGACCAGTAGGATTTACATGTAATGACAAGTGATCACCATAAGGATTCTGCTGGAATGGAGTCCTGCTAGTCTCTCCTCCCAGTCTCTCACCAGCTGCTCCAGCTCCTGCAATGCTCTTTGAATGATATATGTATAAAAACAGGCAACTGTATTTTTGAAGCGGAAGTTTCTCTTATGGCTTTATAAAAACAAAACAACTTTGGTTAGTCATGATTAATATTTGTAAGGAGGAATGTTTATACTTTCATTGTTATTTTTATTTATGATTCAACAAATGTATTAGATATGGATAGATGTGTTTGGAGGCGAGCTGCCTCCAAAATAAGACTGCAAACCTTTATCTTATCTCTGATTCAGAAAAATGTGCTTCCCAAGGAAAAAAAAATCCATTTCATTATGGATTTTATAAAGGCCTTAAAATAACAAGAAAAATAAGAATGTAGCTGTTAGCCTTCTGCTTGCTCACTTGAAAGTCTCTTCCAGAATGAGAAAGAGTAAATGAATATTTAACCAAACTGCTCTGAACAGGTACTTGTCTTATACCCAGACTCTCAGCACACAGCTGCCGACTTGCTGACCTCACTCTTACAGCCTGGCAAGTTATGGCAGGTCAAATGTATTTGGCTGCCATCACTTTCCATGTCTTTCTCTCTTTCCTTTATTCTTCATCATTAAGCTATCAGTTTTAGTCCATCAAGTGTCAGCTCAAATGTTGCCTGCTGTGTGAAGCCTTTGACACTTCCTTCATTAATCGGAATCAATTTCCCCCTATTCAGAATTCCCATAGTAATTTTCTTATACTTCTCTTCTACCTACTCTTGACACCTTTCCCCACTCAGAAGCTGAAGGACAGAGATGATCCATTATTCTATCGTTCTACCCCAAAAAGCCTAGAAGAGGAAGGGAGAGGTTTAAGAAGAGACTGAGGGGAAAGGGCTAATACTAATAATAGCTAAGATATATTGAGTGCTCATCAATACCAAAATATTGTATTAAGTATTTTGCATAACCATCTCATTTAATTAAACAATGCTGGCTAGTCCCAAGCACTATATTTGTATATACTGAGTGGCCAGATTATTATGACCACCCCATCAGTACTTCGTTGGGCCACCTTTTGCC
>NW_006297819.1:2302070-2312654 GCF_000327345.1 Myotis davidii | reverse complement strand
CCTCTATCCTATATAGTAAAAGGGTAATATGCCTCCCGGCACCGGGATCAGCGTGACGGGGCAGCGCCCAAACCCCCTGATTGCCCTGCGGCTCTGTGTGTGACGGGGCAGGGCCACAACCTCCCAATCAGCCGTGCTCTGAGCCCGACCAGGGGCTGCACCTAGGGATTGGGCCTGCCCTCTGCCACCCGGGAGTGGGCCAGAGCCAGCAGGTCATTATCTCCTGAGGGGTCCCAGACTGTGAGAGGGAACAGACTGGGCTGAGGTACCCCCCTTCCCCCCTGAGTGCACAAATTTGTGTGCACTGGGCCTCTAGTGTGTGTGTGTGTGTGTATATATATATATATATACATATCACTGTTTTCAGACCTCACAGAAACTCCATAAATTGTGGCTATTAATATCACCATTTTATGGGAAATAAAAGGAAGACTCATAGAGGTTAAATAACCTGCCCAAGGTCAAACAACCAGCCAGTTAGAAAAGGAATACAAATTCGAGTTGAACTGATTCCAAAGTCTGTGATTTGAACAGCCATGCTATGCTATTAATTTGTGGAGATTTGAGGAATTTGGGCAGATGTAATCTCACTGTTAACAAAACACACTCTTAGGATAGATGATGTTGGGAGTAGGCAGGAACGCTGCCTCGCCTGGAGACTGGAGAGATGAACTGCAGGGATGAGAAAAATTAGAGAAGATGCTGCGTAGGCAGTGACAAGATGGAGAGGTTATTCCATGTGTGATAATAGATAATAACCCTGGGCTTATGGAGTTTGACTCGGAGTTGATTCCAGCACAAAGCTTAGTTCCAAACCAGATATAATTACACTTTCTCAGTCAGAATAGTGGTTAACTGGAGACATGATCCCAGTCTCATGTGTATCTACATCTATGAGGCAGTACTGGAACCTCCAGGGCCAGATTTGAAGGTCCTTTGGGCCTGATCAACCAAAGGAAAAGCTCCAGGTGAGCCTCCCGAGGACATCTAGTAGTCGGCTCTCTGAATCTTGCTAATACTCAGCCAGACTGAAAACTCCTCTTCACGGAGAGTGCTTGTTCGAAGATCACTACAAGGTCATACATATTGACCCCCATTCTGAAGGTCTTGCAACTCCTTCCCAGGAGACAGCAAGAGAAATAGAGTGGCAATCATGGAGGAACCTTATAGAGTGGAAGAAACCAACCCTGGAAATGAAATGAAGCACTCTGCCTGATGGAAAGTTAGTTAGGGTGTCTGCTGTGAGATGAGCCAATCTAAGAGTTGCTAATCATGCAAGTTCCCTTCAAATCAGGGTTCACCCTCCCCTGGGAAGGTTATTATGTCATATAACAAGCACCAAAAATAACAATAGCAACAGTGACAGGTAACAGTTTTTTGAACAATGGGCTAGGAAATTTTTCATGCTTTACATCTGTTAACTCACATAACAAAGAAAAATATATACAGATGTGGTTATATAAATATAGACATAAATCATAATAGATTAAAAACATTTATTCTCACATATAACATTTGCCCAAATCATCCAATTATCAGACAGGATCTAGGAAACCTGAACCCAGGAGTCCCCAGGTTCCAGGTATGGGGATATATATGACTGTAATCATGTGCCAAAACCTAGAATTGTAGCAAACCCTTTAGGATTTTCCTAACATTTGGCTAGGGCAGGAAACAAATCAATTTAGAGAATGGCATTCCACATATAGAATTTGAGAACATAAAAACCAAGATCATCTTTTAACCAAAATTATTTTTTGAGGAAAATTGTTGGAAGAGAAATATTAGGTTACAATCATCACTTTATGCTGGAAGGGTCCTTGGGAGGACTTAAAAATTAATAAAAGTAAATCTAATAAATGGATGTTTATGAAAAGGAAATAAATTGTTTCAATTATTTGACAGGCACAAAAAAATGCCCTGCCAAATAAATGAAATGTTTTATTAGCCTCTCACCCATTCACCAAACAATATCTCTTGTACCTAATGTCACCCACTTCCAAAAGAGCCATCTAAAAATACTCTTTGAGCCCAGCCAGTGTTGCTCAGTGGTTTGACATTGATCTATGAACCAGGAGATTGTGGTTAGATTCCCAATCAGGGCACATGCCCAGGTTGCGGGCTTGGAACCTGGTAGGGGGTGTACAGGAGGCAGCAGATCAGTGTTTCTCTCTCATTACTGATGTTTCTCTCTCTTTCTCCCCCTCTCCCCTCCTCTCTGAAATCAATCAAAGTATATTTTTAAAAATTTTTAAATACTCTTTGATTCACATCCAGGTAGGAAAACATGTTCTTTGGATTCAGACACAAAATGTCTAATACTATAGGATTCAGTTCAGGAGGAAATGAGGTAACACTCGCTTGTAGCATTAGCAAGTTACTTTGCAATCTTAATAAAAATCCATTTGTGCCAATGGCAGGCCTTTAATTTCCCTATCTATACACTATAGAACATGTTTCTATTCTTATTCTCTATCTACTCTCTCTCCTAATGCCACATGTATTTACTTCATGCCTATGAAAGTCCTAGTAAAATTCTTCCCATCTATAACCTATTCTAAATTCAGCCTTATTCTTTAGACACAATTTCTAGGCTGTGTATACTTACTTAAAATTTGGTCTCTGAAGCGCCTCTTGCTCAATAGTCTTTGAGAGGAAAATATATTAAGGCAATACTGAGATGAATTAGACTATCAGCTCTAATAGTCTATTAGATGTTATGTCCTCCTGCTTCACCAAAACTCTAAACACAGACAAGCCCCTAGAAATACGAAGGCAGTGGTAGAAATATGCTAACACATGAGTATATAAAAGATTCTCATTTTAGGCTGGCCTGTGTGGCTCAGCGGTTGAGTGTTGGCTCAGGAACCAAGAGATCATGGGTTCGATTCCGGGTCTGGGCACATGCCATGGTTGCAGGCTCTATCCCCAGTAGGAGGCATGCAGGATGCAGCCAAAAGATGATATTCTCTCTCATTTCATCAATGTCTCTATCTCTCTATTCCTCTCCCTTCCTCTCTAAAATATCAACAAAAATTTATTTAAAAACAAAGACTTTCATTTTAGTTGTTCTTCATATCAAAGTCTTAAATGGGAGTAATTTTTGTGTCTTATTTTATGTGTATAGATATTTATAAGATATATATGCATATATCTATATATAAAAGCCTAAGGGACCATTTCGACTGAACAACCAGAACTACCAGTCAACCAGTCACTATGATGCACACTGACCATCAGGGGGCAGACGCTCAATGCAAGAGCTGCCCCCTGGTGGTTAGTGCACTCTGTGGCCCCTCCCCCTGGCCATCTGACCCCACCCCCATAGGCTTCAATCACCAGCCAGGCCGAGGGAACCCACCCATGCATGAATCCGTGCACCAGGCCTCTAGTATATGATATATGCAAGCACACATGCATACTTAAACATATACACATACCTATACTTATATTGTGTGTATCTCTTTTTTTTTTAACTTACAAAACTGAATCTAGTTGGTAGATATCTAGAATTTGCTAAAAAGGGAAGAAATAATCACTGATTACAATCCCTGTTGGTTTTTTGTTATTTGTTTGTTTTAATGATGTCCATCAGAAAGAAATATTTTAGAAATTTGACCTGGAGAGAGGCCACCACTCTACAATGATATTTTAGGTGTTATATATTATTTGGAGGAAAAGAGATCTTTTGTGCCTGAATTCACAATGGCAACCAATCTTCCTACATGTATAATAACTCAAGAAATGGAGGGTGTCAATTGAGTTCATGGACTAGGGCCATGGTCGGCAAACTGCAGCTCACAAGCCACATGCGGCTCTTTGGCCTTTTGAGTGTGGCTCTTCCACAAAATACCACATGCGCATGCGCACGTACAGTGCAATTGAAACTTTGTGGCCCATGCGCAGAAGTCAGTATTTTGTGGAAGAGCCACACTCAAGGGGCCAAAGAGCCGCATGTGGCTCGCGAGCCGCAGTTTGCCAACCACTGGACTAGGGGATTAGTTTGACAGCTGTCATTTCCAGTTTTTTCAACCAAAACCTTTTTTAAATCCCCAGTGCAACTTAGCTTTTCCAAGTTCTAGTTTTTAACTTGTAAATTGGGATTTAAAATGTCAAACCTCTTTGGAGCATATTTAACAGTTTCCAGTGACATTCGATCACAATAATTAGTATTTGTAAAGAGATTTGGGATTTTGGATGAAAGCAGTTATAAAATTGCAGACTACTCACATTTCTGTATATCTTGAGACAACCTTAAGCAAAACAGAAAAAGAACAATGCAAGAATCTAAAAGGAATCAAAGTCCCATTCATACATTAAGCCTTCACTTAACAACAATATTTTTTCTCTGGTTTTCCAGCAGAGTTTACAATAGCAAATATGGAAAAAAATGTCGACTATATTAAGTCAACATTTCTGTAGATAGATACATGTGGGCTTTTCTTTTTCTTTCTTGAAAGAGGGGATTAGGCTGAGCAGCGGTAGCTGTTGGAAGCTCAAACTCTCCGCCTCCCAGAATGGGTACTTGTAATTAAAAGCTTAGCTCACCTTATCCTTCCCATTTCCCAGGCGAAAAGTCAAAGCCTGCATTTAATTGCATATATATGTGTGCATGTTTCTCAAACCAGAGCTTTAATGAGAGTCAACGCTTAGGGGGCGAGGAAGCTATGCACAGACATATATTTGACACAATCAGCAATAAAGGAAAAGCAGAAGATGAGACAACAGAAACGTAGCAGTTAGCTCCTTTTTGGTTTGTTACCAGCTAGAATACGAAGTCCTTGCTGCTTGGCATTTCTATTTAGATAAGCAGCAAAAACAATTCAACCCAAGTACGCTGTATTTGCCTGAAGATTTGCCATAAGCATTTTCTGTTTTTTGGTCGGTGTATTTAATCAGAGCTCTGTCAGAACTGGGATAAGAATGTGGCAGAATCATTCTGTTGAGGGAAAGCCAGCAGCAAGTGTGCCCAGTGGAGCCTATCCTGTGGCCTGGAAGCAAGGCTGGGTGGATCATGCAGAGATCAAGACTCTGACCAACCTACAGAGAAAGCAGGAGGCACATCTCAAAAACACTGACACAGAGGCCAAAGTGTCTTTTTAGGCAGAAAAAAAAAACACAGCAAGGAAAGAGTTTTCAGTAGCAGCTCATAGGACAGGGTTATGAGGTAGGAGCACAGTAGTAATGATCATGATGGGGGTAGGGGTGGGGGTGGGGATACCCAGTCTTTGAGAGCTTGATGTGGAACTTTTAATACTCACTGGGAAATAAGGAATCATTTGATTGGATTCAGAGACAATCTCATGATCATCAGCAGCGAAATGGACTCAGTGATGAGCCCTGCCATAGATCATAAAGGGAGTTAAGATGAACAGTGTCTGGAACAGGTCTGACACAAGTGGGTTCTTAGTGAGCTACAGCTTAATAAGAGTGAATGATTCCTCCTTGTACAAATGCAGAACTTAGTCCTGTATGGGGGTAGTGGGGAGTGACCCGCCAAAGTAACAATGTTAGACAGTACAGCACAGCTAAAATCCAACTCTCTCCCAAGGCTATATTCTGGAGAGCAGTATGCAGATGTCCTATAGGTGAGGGTCAAGTAAGTCTTGGTGCTGAGGTTAGTGGAAGTCAACAAGCCCAGACAGGCTTCTATGAACTGACAATGAAAGTGCATGAAAGACAAAATAGTCCTTCTTTGTATCATAATGACTGAAAAATGCTCCGGTCATTACTATCCATACAGTAATGGGGTTTTCTGTGGAGTCGTTTTGGTAGAGATTCTATTCAAGAACGTAAACTACTGGAAAAGCGTAGAGTTTAAATAACATTAGTAACCTGGGATCGCTGAGGTAGAATGCGCCTGTAGAGAGGAGAGCCACAAAACACTAACTGCACCGGAGTAAGTGATCAGCCAAAGTTGGCCTCCCAAGCCGGACATTTAAATTTCTTATTTGGCCTCTCAGAGTTTCTTCGATCCTTAGAGGTCTGGCCTGATTGACCTCTGGCAAAATTGCTGAAGTAAGTGACCTATTTTCCACTCAGGGTCTCGACCCTCATCCAAACATCCACACTGCTGAGGCTCCTGTTCAGACTGTAGCAACTAATTTCTCTAAGGTATTTGCTGATAAAACAGAAGTATTACCTTTTACCTGGGTCCTCCCTTCCTCCCTTTCTCCCTTCCTTCCTTCCTTCCTTCCTTCCTTCCTTCCTTCCTTCCTTCCTTCCTCCCTCCCTTCCTTCCTCCTCCCCAATTGTGTGTGTTTAACATGTCACAGTCTTTTTTTAAAATCTATTTATTGATTTCAGAGATGAAGGAGGGGGAGAGAGGGAGAGAGAGAGAGAAAGAGAGAGAGATCAATGATGAGAGAGAATCATTGATCAGCTTCCTCTTGGACATCCCCCACCGGTGATCAAGCCCATAACCTGGGCATGTGCCAGGACTGGAGTCGAACCACAATCTCCTGGTTCATAGGTTGATGCTGGACCACTAAGCCACACAAGCCAGACTCAAAGAGTATTTTTAGATGGCTCTTTTGGAAGTAGGTGACATTAGGTAGAAGATATATTGTTTGATGCACGACCACTGAGCCTCAACAGCCAGGCTAACATGTCACAGTCTTTTTATAGGAAAGGGAATGAATCTATAATTGAGGAAATTCAGTCATACAGGCAATGAGGGAACACACAAAAAAAGAGGAGCAATTATAATCCTTCTATTGGTCTTCAAATCACACAATAAAGGTAAAGCTCTAGTTTAGTCCTAAAACAGTGGAACATTAAAAAGGGTACCCACACTCCAAACCCCAGTGAACAACTGGTTTATTTTTTGAGGGGTGGAAGATGAACAAACTTCATTAGCTTTAAGACATAGGGAAACTGAAGAAAGCTGCTCAACTAAATTACCAAGTGAGCCAGAGGCATTCTTCCCTTCACAGCACCACACTTTGGACTGTAAAACATCTTGTTAAGATGCCCTACACAGAAAACCTCACTTGTGTAACTTTTACACGACTTTGCAGAAAGCCATTTCTTTGTTTTAATACCAACTCTTCTCTTAAGTTCTGCATCAAATGCCCATTTTATATCTCATCTCAGAAGTTCCTGCTTCAGAAAATCATCTTTGTTATTCTGTTCTCTCTCATCCTCTGCTAAGGACCATGAGATCTTGTCTGTGAGTAGTTTGCTCAGCTCTCTCTGGTATATTCTCTGATGCACAAGGACATGCTATCCCTCTACTTCCAGGGAACATAAGACCACAGGCTTATTGATTTATTGTTGTTTGGCAAGTGTTTCCTAGCAACTGTTTTAGATACTGAGAGAAAGTTTTTTTTTTTTTTAAGTCACAGAATTCTTTAGAACACAAAATAATATAGAATTTTAAATTTTCTTTCAGCAAATAAAAAGAAAAGTACATCAAACACTGAAAAGAGGTTGAAGGAAACAGTAAACAAGAGTAGGAATGGAGGTCTTCCCCACCTAAGCTTTGTGTGGATTTACCTCTTTGCTGCATGTGTGTGATGAAGGCTGTGTTATATAAAACAGGCCTCTT
Organism: Myotis davidii; assembly: GCF_000327345.1. Taxonomy (NCBI): domain Eukaryota; kingdom Metazoa; phylum Chordata; class Mammalia; order Chiroptera; family Vespertilionidae; genus Myotis; species Myotis davidii. The sequence goes on along the minus strand of NW_006297819.1, from coordinate 2,305,105 downwards.
CTTCTGATGTCTGTGTAGAACCAGGGCATTGATTGATAGGTGAAATCAGGGAAGAAACATCCAACTATTGGTGGCGGGGCTGATTTTAGTTACAAATACATATTGGCCTCTGTACTATAGAGAGTCTAGGTGTATAAGGGATGAAGTGTTGGCTGCTGGTTACTAAGATGAAGAAAGACTCAAGAAACAACAAATTGTTTTTGAAGAAATCAGCAGTGACCCAAGAAGGTAAAATACATTTTTTCAGATCGGATTATTTCTAGCAAAGATTCTGAGATTATTATTTGTCGCCCATGTATGGACACCAGAGAATCCATGAATTTCATTATTTAATATACAAATGTTTTACTGTTTATGTGTAATTTATAAGAAAATCCATGATTTACATTATATTCCCAAATTTTTTTTGGCAGCACAATAATGACATATTCCCTCTGTTGATTTTCCTTTAATAGTATATTTCTTAAATATTTCAGACTTGTCTCAGTTGAGGTATGGATATTAAATGAAGAGTTATTTATTCAGAAAATAACCAGGGTATTAAAAGAGAAATAAAGTCTTATGGCAATTTTTGAAAATGACAGTATTATTAGTAAGGGAATCCATAGGGAGTTGGCCCTGAGAGGCAAAGTGGCATTGCATGCCTGAGCTCCTCTTTCTCAATGCTAAAGTATCCCAATAGCACCAGACTCAGAGATTTGAGAGTTACTTTTACCCCAAAAGATGATTTTCTCTAATAAGGACTAAGAAAATTTCTGTACACAATGCCATCCAATGAGCTAGATGCAAACGATATGCTAATGAAAGGCCAATTGCCACCTGCTATTTTCTTTTAGTAGAGGTCACAGAGTTTTGAATAGATCTGAACTATAAATATACTAAACCTAACTCCACAAAGAGATAATAATAAAAGGCAAACTGCAAGCAGTACTCCTTGGACCATCAAGAAAGTACAGGTACTTGCTTGCCTCACTTTATGCAACTGTATAGTGTAGCTTCCCTGCCTGCTTCACATGGTAAGAGCCTAATGACTCAATGAATGTGAAAGCATTTTATAAACACCAAAGTGGGTTTCATTATACCCTGTACATATGTCAGCTTCTGGATATGTTAAGTATTCTTCTAGTGGAAAGGAAAAGTGGCTCAAACACAAAAGATTCTTAAAAAAATAAATCATAATTCTAAATATGTATTCTCTTAGACCCAGTGATTCAACTAAAAATATAATCAGCATATAATTAGATTAATGTTAAAGTTGTATTTTTATGTTTTAATATATTTTTATTGATTTCAAAGAGGAAGGGAGAGATAGAAACATCAATGATGAGAAAAAAAACACACACATTGATTGGCCTCCTGCTGGGGATCCAGCCCACAACCTGGGCATGTGCCCTTGACTGGAATCAAACCTGGAACCCTTTAGTCTGCAGGCCAATGCTCTATCCACTGAGCCAAACCAACTAGGGCTGAAGTTGTATTTTTTAAAAGGTTAATGCTTCTTAGTTACAAGAATGTAAAACTTGACATAATCAAAATGCTCACTAATAAGGAAGTGAGCAAACAAATAATGATACTAACATGGACTACAAATCTATACAGCCATTAAAAAATGGTTATATAGGCTTATCTTTCTTTATATAGAAATTTATCCAAAATACAGTTATTGAAAAAGGAGAAAATAAAATATATTATGTCACATAATCCAGTTTTCTCTATATAAGCAAAGAAAAATATTAAAACTATTTATAATCCAAAATGTTAATAGTTGATGTATTTGGATAAATTTTTTATATTATATTTTTTTCTATATGTAATCTATACTGGTACAATATGTGCTTTGATGATGAACAAATGTGGATAAAACTATTTCCATTTTTGAGTGTGAAAGAGTACCTCTTTAGAGTGTGTAGCTCTTCAAAGACCCTAACAGCTCACCCTAAAACAGCTTGCACCAACCACTATCAAATTTCAACCATGAAGAAATTTTTTTTAAATTTATCACCATGTATGGTGATGCATATACATTCACTGAACTTATTGTGTGATTATTTTGCTATCTCTACACATATTGAATCATTACATTGTACACCTGAAACTAAAAAAAAAAAAGGTATGCTAATTATACCCCAATTTAAAAAATGATTGAACTGTGAAGAAGCAAAGGAGTGCAGGGACACATATCAGCTCTTTCACAGCTTTGTTTGACATCCACAGTGCATACTATTGGCATTAAAGCAAGCATTTCCCACAATCCATCAAATTTCCAAAGGCCAAGTTAATATTTTTCCTTTTTTCTCCCCTCTTCATTCTTCCTTCTCTGCCTAAGGTGAATTCTCTTTATACCTTCACATCAAAGGAAAGAAAGATTTTGCTGTAAAGATTGGAAAGCCACATTTTAGCAAGTTTCTCTTACTTAGACTTGAACTCCAATTCTTACCACATCAATGTAGAGGAAGGGAGGGGAGAAAGATGGTATATGTTTTGAGCCCTGAAAATGTGCCAGCTCATTAATGTAAATTCTTTTCATTTAAAGTCTAAAATTACCCTAAGAAGTAGCTGTCTTCCTTTTCTCATTTTTTTTTTCAGGTGTTAAAACCAAAACAATTGATTTGAGTAATTCACTCAAGGTTACAAATCATACATGGCATAACCTGCTTTTTGAACTTAGGTCTGTATACCTCCAAAGCCAAGGAACTTTCAATGATTAATTCAAGAATCCTTATTAAGCATCTACTACTAGTATATGCCAATCACTACATAAGGTTTAAGAAATTTATAGCCATTGCATTTCCCTTCACAGAGTTCATGAGGATAATACTGTTATGACACAATAATTTAGTCAAGTTCTTTACAGAATTTTCTATAATGATTTGAGAGTAACAGCATTCTATTATCAGATCTTTATTTTACAAACATGCCAACTAAAAAAGTAAAAGAACTTCTCTGAGATCACAAATTTAACTCCTAGCTGGAAAGGTCCTAAATTTGTAAATGCATGTAAACTCATATAATTTGAACAGTTTTATATTACATAT
>NW_006297819.1:2299301-2300993 GCF_000327345.1 Myotis davidii | reverse complement strand
TGGGGGGGGCAGTTGAGGGTGACTAGGCCAACAGGGGGGCAGTTGGGGGTGATCAGGCAGGCAGATGAGCAGTTAGGAGCCAGTGGTCCTGGATTGTGAAAGAGATGTTCGACAGCCCCCGAGGAGTCCCAGATTGGAGAGGGTGCAGGCTGGGTGAGGGGATCCCTAGTTTTCTTATAACAAACTAGTTTTAATTTCATGCAAGTAGTTTGGTGCTCACAGGCTATGGAGCAGCAGCCTGTAGGATGACAGTTTCATCCACACTCTCCAACTCAGTGTTCCATCAGGCCAGCGGTTCTCAACCTGTGGGTCGTGACCCCTTTGGTGGTTGAACGACCCTTTCACAGGGGTCACCTAAGACCATCCTGCATATCAGATATTTACATTACGATTCATAACAGCAGCAACATTACAGTTATGAAGTAGCAACGAAAATAATTTTATGGTTGGGTCACAACATGAGGAACTGTATTTAAAGGGCCAGAAGGTTGAGAACCACTTCATCAGGCTGTGACTTTCCAAGTTCTAACCAACTATCAGGCTATACAACTTTTACAAAGACAGAAAGGAGAGAGGGAGGAGCACATGCTGCAGAATGATTGGTTGGAGTTGTAATGCTAAGACAGCACAAAACCCCATACATACCTTTTCTTCTTAATGTTTTACTTTATATGATAGCTTTCAAGTGATATATTGTCTGATAATTTTCAAGATGGCTATATAAAAACATTTTCCCCTGCAACCTAATATATGATAAAGTCTCCTCAGGCTAATATACCTAGTGTACACAGTCCTGGTAAAAGAGATTGCCCATGCCTAAACATTCTGTCTTAACTTCCTACTGTGGATTTCTTCTTAGCATCTCAAAAGCAGAAAAAAAAAAAAAAAAACCACAAAGTAAAATCAAAAGAAACAGTCAACAGTACTATATGACATGTTTCCATTCTTACTCAACCACCCGAGTATCTGTGGGTTTCCACATAAGCAGAACTGACAGCATTAGAATCTCTTTTCTCATCTTTATGAGATGCTATACCACAGCCAAAGTTTTGACAGTGCCTTTTAAATTAGATGCTTGAAATTGATAGATGATTAATTTTCTTAGTAAGATAGCCATCAAAGACACTAAAAATATAAAAAAACCCACAGAAAGACTCCTGGTACCCACTGAAATGAGATAGTATAACACAAATATATATTTATTATTCTGTTTCTTAAAATTAGCCAGAATTTGATAGTCTACATAACTTTAGCCTGAAGCATAGGGGGCCTTATGGTGGAGGAGTGGGGAAGAGGAAGCTATCTGGCAACAAGGTAATTTAGGCTCAGAAGAACAATCCTAGGGGAGATGTGATAACTCTGAGAGAAGAGAGTCTAAACCCAAAATTGTTAGATGCAGAGTAATACAGGTAATCTTCTAGGTTTTGGCCAGCTTTCCAAAAGGTCTGATTTAAAGGAAGAGCAACAAGGGAGTTTAACACAAGGATTGGCTTGACACCTGGAAGTAGGTGAGGGAACTGAGCCTCGTGATGTCAGGGAGTTCCACTGGAAATTAAGCAGGAAAACAGCCAGTGAATGACAATGCTGGGAACAGGAATCAGAGCCTGGAGGATGAGATCTGCAGGAGCTAGAAGGAAACTCAGAGCCCTAGACAACTGGGTTTGGGCTTGGGGTTTATGGCCAGGGACCCAG
>NW_006297819.1:2268457-2299147 GCF_000327345.1 Myotis davidii | reverse complement strand
AGAGAATTAGTTTCTAATATACCACCAGGCCTGAATCTTAATGATTTAGGAATTAGGCAAAGCTGAGAAATCTGTTGGGAGCTCTTCGGTAGCCACAGCTGGGAGTACAGTGGCAGGAACTGACAAAGAAGCCAACACATAGCAGGGATCTTTTTTATTTTAGGAAATTTAAAATAAATGGGAGAACCCATTTAAAGGGACACATTCAATACTTCAAGAATACATAAAATTTAACTATTTAGAGGTATTTAGAGGAAGATAGTCTATGAAGAGTGATTTTTTTTTAAAAAAAAAATCAGAGATCTATACAAAAGCCACATGTCCAAGAATTACTCTGAAGTGTCTGATGGCATTTTTACAGAAAATGTGTTTCTAGGGAAAATCTTTTTTTTATTTGTTTGTTTAAACAGCAAAAATTTATTTCTCACAGTTCTGGGTGCTGGGAAGTCCAAGACTAAGGCATCAGAAGACTTGGTGTTTGGTGACAGCCTGCTTCCTACTTCATTGATGGCCATCTTCTAGTGTCCCAAGGGAAAATCTTAATACAAGAGCTCAATTTTGCTTTCAGTATCAGTAGAAATGCACTGTTATGACAACTTCCTCACTTGTAAAATAAGAACTTGCTACAGAAGGGTGTAGAACTGTGAATAAGATGATTTTTAAGTTTCCTTCCAATTCTAAATTCTATGATTTTATGACTCATTTATTTGTGTAGCACATTTGGCACTATCAGGAGCTGTATCTCTAAGAAAAAGTAGATTTCCATCCGCACAAGGACTTTGTAGAGGAAAGAAAGTCTTTGATGATTATTTACTTCCTGCATGTGGCTAGACAATAGTGAGAAGCCCTCAGTTCTTCAGTCCCTCCATGAATCCAGACCAACCACCTGTCTGGAAGATGGTAAAGGTTATTGCTCTAATTCCAAATCAGGAGAATCCTGTATTAATTTATACTCACGGAATCAGAATCTCTTCTGGAAAAGCAGAAGGATAGCAACTTATCTGATGTGATGAGCTGGCACAGCCGTGGAATATTCAGCCCCACATTGGGCACCTTATGTGCCATGCCAGCTCAGCCAGGTTCGGTGAGCCCGAGTGGAGGCGGTGAAGGATTGAGAAAAAACAGACAAGAGAATGAAAGCTGGGTCTTGGTGGGATGCTGCTCTCTCTGATGGAGAGAGACAGTGCCATGACTACAAGCTGTGTCTTTATTTTATAGCCAGATTCCATGAGGCAAAGTTAGGACATGGTCAAGATGTTTACAACATTCTCATGGGTTTTGAGCCTACTCAATTACATGCACCTGAACTCTATCAAGCCCACATTACTCAGGTACATGCAGCCACATGTTTGGACCATAGGTTCAAGCTTACAACTATAGCCATTGGCTATAATTGTGCTGAGAGGGCTCTGCCCTCCAAGCTGGGACTTGCACATGACCATGAGAAGACTGTGCCCTCTCATTAGTCTGAGGCTTGAACCTGTCCAAACAGTGTAGCTGCTCTCCACAATCTGAAATGGGCACAATGTTGCCTAATCTCATCTAAATTGCTCAAATTAAAATAGCATTTTCTTTAATAAAAGATTAGCTCAGAGAACCATGATGGCAGCATAGGAAAACACCTATACTGGCTGCTTCCCACCAACCACATCAAAATTACAATTAAAATACAGAACAACCATCATCCAGAACTGCCAGAAAGCTGTCTGAATGGAAATACTACAACTAGAGAAGTAAAGAAGAAAGCACACTGAGACTGGTAGGAGATGTGGAGGCTCAAAAATGACTGGTTCAGCACCCAGGTAGACTGTTTTTCTGATTAGGAGAGAGATTATCTCTGGAGAAGCCATCTGGAGGAGCAAGGGGTCCCAGCCCCAAACCAAACCCTCAGCCCAGAGTCCCAGAGCTGGGAAAAGAAGTCCTTACAGGAAGTAAGAACTACAGGCTGTAAAAACCAGTGTGGATTGGGGCTCAATGACACATAGGCTTCTGGAGACCCAGCTATTCCTCATAAAAGGCTGGCCTCACCAACTGAACTTACAGGTTCCTGCTTCCTCTGAGCTCCAGTGTCAGGCGAGGCTCTGGGGGAATGCAGACACATACGAGGCGAAACTGGGCTGTCTGGCATCATGGCTGGAACTCCAGGGTGGCTTTCTCCAAGACAGAGGTGCTCTCAGTGGTCATTGTTCCTATGCTAGGAGGGCTTGCTGGCAGCCATTTCTGTTTGCTCCACCCTAGTGATTCCCTGAGACCCCACCCCATCCAATTTACAACCCTACCCAAGCTGCCTGCAACAACTTTTTCATATGAATAACCTGTCCTTGCTCAGCCTAAAACCTGTCAAACAAGCTGAAGCTGGTCAGGGAGACACAAACCTATCAATAAAAGGCCCAAGACCCGGCACCAGAACCAGCCTGCCTTGCTTCACAGCTGGGGCTTGTCTGGGCATTTCCAAAGCCTATACAAAGAGCAGGAACCTGCAGATTTCTCTGTAGCTCCTGCTGGGTAGCCCCAGGCAGTGGCTGACTTTCCACCTCCCTGGAGACCCAAGAGTCAGTGTACCCAGTGGTCATTGTGAGACCATACCAGATTATAACTCTTCACATTCATAAGTGACACACTCAAGAGGGAGACTCAGTGAGCACCAAAGCCCCACTGAATCAAATCCTGCCTCATAAGAGTATCTCCTGCACAGCAGCTCTTCCATTGTAGACATGGCTGGTCCTCACAGCCAATTGGCCTTGAGGTCAATTCCTCTCAGTGACACCAAGAGCAGTCAAGGCTTAACTACAATAAGACTGTGCACACTGCCCACATAGGGGTGCACCAAGAGTGTCTACCTCAGGTGACTGGGAAGGCTGAGTCACTGGGGCCTATAGGACACCTACTACACAAGGCCACTCTATCAACTCAAGGAGACTTAGCAGCTACCCATTACATAGAAACAATCACAGAGAAGCAGCCAAAATGTGGAGTCAAAGAAACATGTCAAAAATGAAAGAAGTGGAAGAAAGAAAACTATTGGTTATAGAGTTCAAAACCACAGTTATAAGGTTATTCAAGAATATTCTAGAAACCTCTAAGGGACTTAGTGAGACTTTCAAGGATCTTAATGAGAATGCCAAACACATGGAAAAAGACCAGACAGAAATTCAGCATACACTGACTGAAATAAAGCATAATATACAGGGATTCAACTTCCCCTACCTGGTGAAAGAAATAGATTACAAATCTAGTAAGCACAGAGAGTCCAAAACAAGAGAAACTCAAAGAGAACCACAACCAGACATATCGTAATTAAAATGCCAGGGGCTAGAGGCAGAGAATCTTAAAAGCATCAAGAGAAAAGCAGTTAGTTACCTACAAGGGAGTGCCCATATGACTGTCAGCTTATTTCTCAATAGAGATTATACAGGCCAGAAAGGAGTGGCAAGAAATATTCAAAGTGATGAATAGCAAGGTCCTACAACCAAGATTACTCTACCCAGCAAAGCTATCATTTAGAATTGAAGGTCAGATAAAGAGCTTCACAGACACAAAAAAGCTAAAAGAGTTGATCACCACCAAACCATTATTATATGAAATGCTGAAGGGTATTCTTTAAGAAGAGGAGGAAGAAAAATAAAAAAAGATAAAAAATCTGAACAACAAAGGGGCAACAAATACATATCTTTCAACAATTGAATCTAAGAATCAAATAAATAGAAATCTAATAAACATAATAAACTGTTGAATAAAATAGAATCAGAGGCATGGAACTGGAACAGACTGACAAATCTCAGAGGGAAGGGGGGCAGGAAGAGATTAACAAAGATCTTATATACATATATGCATTACCTATAGATGCAGACATTAGGGTGGCAAAGGCCTAGGGTGGGGCTGTAATTGGGTGGAGAGGAGCTACGAGGGGACAAAAGAGGGACATTTGTAATAATCTCAACAGTAAAGATTAAAACAAACAAACAAAAAAAGATTAGCTCAGTGTCCCAAAGGCTTTTGAGGAGAAAAACATGGCTTTTCTAGCCTTATAAGCACTGCTGATTTTTACTTATTGTATCAATGAAATATTCTTTAGGAAATTCTTGGATGTCCTATGATGACTTTAATAGATGTTTTTATTTTACAGAGTTCTAATTCAACAACCATTGATTGAGCCAGATATTGGAGTTGGAGGGGAGTATCTTCTTTCATGGTACTTAACATCTATGTCTTTACTGTCCAATACAATAGTCACTAGCCAAATGTGACTACTGAACACTTACAATTTGTCTGGTCTGTATTAAGGTTTAATATAATGGTAAATATACATCAGATTTTAAATATCAGTACAAAAAATAGGATGTGAACATTCCATTAATTTTATTTAGATTATATGTTGAATTATATTTTAGATACATATAGATGTAATAAAATATATTAATATTAATTTTCTCTTTTTAAACATTTATTTTTTATTATTTTATTTTTTACAATATACAAAATAAATCAGTTTCTATGTGGTCTCCACTTTCAGTCCTTGGGTATCAGGTTCTCTCCTGCAAGTTTCCCATTGATTATTCAGGACGTTTTTCTGTATTTTACTTGTAATTCCTGTTTGTTCCTGGGAGCATCCATTTACTCTGCTGCCATTTTTAATCTCCTAAAAATTTCTTAATGAGGCTACTAGAAAATTTTAAATCATATATGTGTTTCACATTATATTTTTATTAAATAGCACTGACCAATAATCTGGCTGAGATAGAATAAGTACACCAAAAACCTATGAGATGAGGGGACAAGTGCTAAAGGAGATCAAAAGTGAAATTTATGCATATCTGGAGAGTATAAGCCATCATGTAGGAAGTTCCCCCAACTCCCTGCCCCCAAACCTGTACATCACATACTAGGAATATGCATCTAACCTTCTTTCTTTCCTGTTGCTACAAAAACTTAATTAGCTTCCTGTCTGAGGCTAATGCTTTACTATACCTTATCTTCTTCTCAGGAACTTACTTAACAAGAGTTTTCTCTGTTCTGTATTTTTTATTTTGACCTTTCTCTGTACTATGGAAACATATTTTCTCTTTCATAATTTAAAAGATCCTTTCTTGAGCCCATATTTACCTTTAGCTACCAATGTCCTGTTTTCCTCCTTCAAAGCCAATCTTATAATAGATCTCAGTTGTGGAACCAACATTTTACCACCTCACCTCACAGTCACATTTTAACCCCAAACAGTCTTTTTCTGCCCCCAAGAGTCCATTGAAAATGTTTTGCCCGAGTTCCCAGAGATTGCCTATTGGCTAAATTCAATGGGCACTTCTCATTCCTTATCTTACATAGCTTCTTAGGAACATTCAACTCTATTGATCAGCTTTGCCTTATTTCTTGCTGGCTGATGTGCTAGCATATTCTTCTGGTTTTTTCTTCCACTTCTCCAGCTATTTCTGCTTAGCCTACTTGTACTTTAAATGTTGGTATTCTTCAGGGTTATGTTTTAGGTTCTCACATCTACATACTCATCTTGTGTGATATCACACTCCATCAGTATACTGAAGATTCCCAAATCTAAATTTACAAACTATATCTCCTTGCTTTCTCTTTTTGTAAATCTGTTTTCTTGCTGGATAAGCCTCCTATTGTAATTTGATAACAACTATTATAGGCACCTACTTTCCTCGCAATGTCAGCTTTCATCATTTCTTTGACTTGACTTGTTCTATGCTAAGATTATTTGTAAATTCTGTGTACTCCTCAAATATCATTTGCCTTTTCTCACCTTTGATACAAGTTTTCCATGTGCATGGAAACTTCTTTCCTTCTTTCCTCATCCATCATCCTGACATGTGGTGGGTTCTTATTTCTGCCTTGGCATATATGTTACTTTTTCTTAGAATCCTTCTGACATTGCTTAAAACTGGGCTAAGTTCCTTTCTATGTGTCCCCATAGAACCTTATAGTTTCTCCATTACAGCACCTTTTGCACATTATTTTGCTACTAATTCACCTCTTCTTGGGCTTAAGAATCCTGAAGGCACAAAACTCCTATTGCTAAGTTACTCACCATTGTATTTATAGCAACTAATGCTGTACCTAACATAACAGCACTTCATCAATAAAAGTGTATTGCTCATGGAAAGAAGAAAAGAAGGGACAGAAGAAATGGTTGTCTGGCAGATATGGCTTTAGAATGGATCTTGAAAGATGAAATTTTACCAGTTGAGAATAAGTCTTTTAGACAGTGGAAATCACAAAAGCAATCGAAAACATTGATTGAGACCCAGGAAACACTTTATAGGCCAACTGGGAAGCCGATCAAGTATACATAGATGGGATAGAATAAAATAAGATTACAGTTAAATTTTGTTATGAAAAACCTTGAATACCAGGTCAAATTTGTACTTCATTTAAAAGTTAATGAAGGGTAACAAAAGATCATAAAATATTTTTGAGAACAAATTACATGATTGGTGATATTTATGAAAAAAATAAGTAGCAGTATTATGTAGGATAAGAGTGACACTTTTAAGGTTTTAATAATATTAAAAGTTAAAAATCTCTCACTATACTTTAAATATCTGGGATGACATAAAGTAAAAAAAAAAAAATAGGTAATGAAGAGAAACAAGAAGCCTTAACATCTGAATGAGGGCAGGCAAGTAGAAAGAATTGAAATCAAGCCAAAATTGGCCTTAAAAGTAAGCCACGATTATCTTCAAGCACAAATAATCTCTAGGAACCTCATAATCCTGCTAATGTGTAAATATGGCTTCACGTGTTTGTGAAAGCAAATACCAAGGCTTGCTCATCAGTGTCTCCTGTAGTTGAATCAGCACAGAGAGCAAGCAGGTTTTTTTTTTTTTTCTCATTTAGGACAAGAGGGATGATCCAAAAAGGGCAAGCCAAGTGCCATTTTCATATAGCCATTTGGACTAGATTGTTGGATTCTCAGAAATTGGAAGGTATTGGTCTTTCTCTTTAGAAGAATGAAGGGAATGATGAAATGGCTCTGAACAGTGCACCATTGAGGGCAAGCCATTTTCCCTTTATCCTCTTGAAAATTAAGCCATTATGTAGGATTGTACACAGGGATTGCTGGTTTGAATAAGAACGGCACATAATGGCAAATGACAGAAACTCTGAAGGGTCATTCAAAAACTTTCCTCAATTGAAAGTTGGACTACTTTTTTCCAAAAAAACATGCCTTAAATATGCTTCAATAGCTCTACTTCCCTCAAAACGTTTACATTTAAGATACCATCTCTTCATTTTGACAAAGTAAAGGGCCTTCTGGATGTTAAATAGAAAGGGAGAGAAAGAGAGGAAGCCCATTCCATGTTGAATTTGTGTTTAATTTCAAATCAGACATTTCAAAATAACAAAATACGTATAAAATATAGATAAGCCCAGGAGTGCATTTTACTGTAAGCTAATAAAATGAGAGACATGGGCAGCATAGGACAAGAAAGGCAGCCACAGGGCCTAAGTCATAGTAGTCATTCTATTTCTCTCTCACAGAGTTTGTGATCAAGGGTGAGCTAACACTCTTATAACTGCACTAGAGGCCCAGCATGCAGAATTTTGTGCGTGAGTAACTCCCTTCTGCTTTCCTCAGCTGGCCTCCCCGCCCTCCGCCACTCCTAGCTCTCCGCTGCTAGTAGCTTGTGCCCTGCCCGCTGCGAGAGCTGGTGCTCGTTTGGTCGTGACAGTGTTACCACGTGATGGCCGTGGGTCTTTTATATAAGATAATATTTAAGATCCATCTAGATCTAATATTGTTTTATTTTTTAAAATGTGTTTGCTGCCCTAACTGGTTTGGCTCAGTGGATAGAACGTCAGTCTGTGGACTGAAAGGTCCCAGGTTCAATTTCGGTCAAGGGCATGTACCTTGGTTGCAGGCACATTCCCAGTAGGAGGTGTGCAGGAGGCAGCTGATTGATGTTCTCGCTCATCGATGTTTCTAACTCTCTATCCCTCTCCCTTCCTCTCTGTAAAAAAAAATCAATAAAAAATATTTTTAAAAAATGTGTTTGCTTTTTCCCCCCAGGTCTTAGCACAGCGCTTATGAAGCCCTTGGAATGTTCCCAGTGATAGAAGTGTCTTTGTTATTCATGAACCCTTTGCATCACACTTAAGATTACACTAATGAGACTCATGGTGATCCCCTAAATTGCTGTAGGATGGGACCTGGTCATTAGGAAAACAAACCTTATGATTATAGTGCTGGGAATTTGAGGTAATCTTACCTCTGGGGGAGGGGAAGGAGGCTGGAGATTGAGTTTAATCATGTGGCCAATAATTCAGTTAATTGTGCCTTTGTAAAGGAACCCCAATATAACCTCTAGCCACAGAAACTCAATGGAGCTTCCTAGTTAGTGTGCACATTCATTCAGGAGGTTGACACACCCTGACATCATGAAGAAAGAATTGAAGTTCTGTTTTAGTCCCTCCCAAACCTTGCCCTATGTGTCTCCTTATTTGGCTAGTCCTGATTTATATTCCTTATAATGAAACTCCAAATATAAGTATAGCACTTTCCTTAGTTCTGTGTGTTATCATAGCAAATTATTGAGCCAAAAGGGGTCATTGGAACCCCTGCACTGTGGCCAGTCAGTTAGAGAGTGAGTGCTTTGGAAATTCCCCATGTATACCTGGCATCTGAAGTAAGGGCAGTCCTGTTGGGGACCATAGCCTTAAAGTTGTGAAGTCTGACACTAACTCTGAGTGTTTAGTGGGAGAATTGAAGAGGAATATACCTGCTGTTGTCAGAGTGAACAATATTTGCTTGAACAAGGTCAGAGATAACTAATGTCAAAAGGAGGGGAGGACCTTCTTTCATTTAACTTTTAGCACATAGGTTTAAAGGGAGGCATGATTGATATAAAACTGGTAAATCCTGAGACGTTTGGGTTAAGGGCATAACTACTGATAAATCTGGTGGTTTTCCTGACCTAAAGTGAATTTTAAGGAAAAAGAGTACCTTGGCAGCTTTGCATCCTTGTTGCACTTGGAGTCCTCAAAGAAGATAATTTGTTGTTAGTATAAGCATTCTGGATCAATCTTGTCCAATACAGCATGTCATTTGTATCTCACAGACTATTAAACTCTGTAACATGAAGCTATCCTTGATAACTGATGACTACTTCCATTTTTCTCTTGCATATAAAACTTGCTGAATCACAGTCGAAATTCACAAGGCTTCATTCTCATTCTTCCCATAGCATTTGGGTAAAGGAAGAGAAAGAACAAATGGAGAGGTAGACATGATATTAGGTTCCTGGTCTCATGCTACCTCCCTCTCAAAAGGTTTGTATATATCAAACAGCAGTGAGAGATGAGAGACAAAAAAAAGCACCATTAGGTCTCTCTTGTTAAAGGAGTTTAGACTTTCAACATGATGAGTTCTCTTTGATAAAAGAATAAAGAGATGTGTTGTCTCTGGAGGAGGCTCCTGGGGTTCCCATGGTCTTCACAATAGGCAAAGCACCAGCTACCTGTATCTCCTGTCTCCTCCTTGTTTTGTCTCTTCCACATGGCTGACATGAAAAGCACAGATGCCCAATTCTACTCAATTTTTCTTTTAAAGTACAGAGATAGACTGCTACCTCCCTCTGTCTGAAGGACTGTACTTTGTGGGAAAAGAAATTACAAAAAGGCAGTTTCGTTAGAAGCTGCTGAATAATGAGGCCATGAAGTATGAACGGAACATGTGGCCCTTTAAACATCATCAGAAGTATCTGTGCTGTAGTCATTTACCCAAAGGAGCACACACCACCAGATCTGTAGGCAACACCATACTCCTTCTTTCTCCCTTCCCCTAAAGTTTTAATGAAATATGTAACCTTTAAGTGATATCAGGAGCTTGAGAAATTCAATCCGAAGTCAGCTGGTATTAGCTTTCCCAGTGAGAAAATGAGTCCCATGGCTGCTTCTAGATCCAGCAAGAACCGCGGTGACTCAGTGCTTCAGAGGGAGAGTGCTTGTATCCTGAAGGCTGAACTGTCCTTGGAATCATAGTTAGTGCTGCTTTAAGGCTTAATGCGTCCTACAAATGGGAATTTAGAATTTGAGCAGTCTGGCTGCCTTTCACTCAATATATGTAGCTATTGTTTGAAAAAGCTCACCCACCCCAGTTTTCCAGTTCTTCATTTCGTCTCATTTTGTGCAGAAAATCACATGTCTAAATACATGCATAAATATTCACACATCATTTCTAGCCAATGTCTGTAGTAAACTATATTCACACGATTATTTTACACATAAAATTTTAAAACATCCACAGCATCAATGAAGTCACAGATTCCTGTTTTCACTAGAAAACCCCAATTCCTGGCCTGTATACATATTATAACTCACGATTGCATCAATTTGTTGGGTGACATATTTCATTGACTGTGACTATAAATATGTCAGAGCAGATGATGAACTTTGAAAGCTCAGATTCAGTTTCTACGGAGTGGCCACAGAGTCTCTATGCATACCTGTAAGAAGTTATATGTATGCTCCCTCCAATCTATGTACAATATTGGTGTATGGTCTTCTGGATTGCATCCACAGTGTTGGTTGGGGATCATTGAAATAGACATGACACATATTTTAAGTCTTCAGGTGTGCTCAGACACCAGCTCATACACTGAGACACTGGCCATTCATTAGTTTCCACCCTGGACTTATCTACCTCTTTCCTTGTGTGATGGGTGAACGAAGGGGTATATAAGACATTTTGGATGGGGGCACTAGGAATCTGAATCTGTGCCAGGAACTAGTATTCTGCCGCACATTCTTGCTAGTATAATTAAACCACATCCCTCTTATCTGTAATGCTTGTACAGAGGCCATAAACTATGAACCATACCCAACCCCCAGAGGAGGTTATCAGTGCGCTGGTACCAGGCCAGGCCTTTGGGAATAATCTCACCTCCCCCATCCCAACACATGGGGCTTTTCACAAAGCCCGCAAAAGGTTCAGAAGTCTGCCATATTTGGGAGACAAAGAAACCAAAGGGTAAAAAGGGAAAGTCCCTCCATTTCATCACTCAGGCTTTGGAGAAACAGATTCCCCTGAGTCACTGAACTAGTACATCGGAAAATAAATCGGTTTTTCCTGAATCTCCGAGTACTTCTTGTGTGTTTTTTCAGGTTGCCAGGTAAATTCTGCAACATGAAAACAGTACTTAATTTAAAATCAAACAGACCTAGTTCTCATCTCTCACTTTCTACTGAGTGATCTTGGATATGTTAATGTTGACTGTGTGGTATCAGCCTATTGTAGTTTCTTCACTTTGAAAATAAGGATAGCAATGTCTACTTTAAAGGATTATGTAGGGGGTAAATGAAAAGCTATATTTAAAAGCTCAGCATAAAGTTTGGCCCAATACAAGAGCTAAAAATTTGCCAGATTCCTGTCCATGTGGAAAATCCACAAGCCTAAGGCAACATCTGAATAAAGAAGGGAGAATTTTTGAGCCAGATCAGAAATGCTTTCTTTCCAAGGTGGAGAACTGGTACACAGTTGTGTGTGAAGTTTTCCTTAATCTTCAACTCCTCAATGAAGTTTTAAATTGTTGCCTACATAGTCATACAAAAAAGAAATGGTGGAGGCAAAAAAAAAAGAGAGAATAATTATGCCCTTCCCTCTTCTACTATACTGTCATTTTGGTTTAAATATCATCATTTGCATATTTTTTATCTGAATTGAGAAAGGCCACCTTCTCATACCTAATCACCAGAAAGCAGCAGGCAGCAGCCTTAGAAGCTTTTATCAATATGCCAATTTTTATTTTAGTTTATAATTTGAAAAGTGAGAGTGAAGTGACAGAGACGGTATCGTTTCAAAGGGTTTTTTTAAAAGAATATTAAAAAGCTCTCCCTATTTTTATTTTTCATTTTTGAAACTGAGTAGGAGGAGGAAAACCATGGAAATGAAGGCGAAAAATAAAATGAGAAATGATCAGGACCCAGAGAAGGAAAAAGTAGCAGTACCAGTCACCTCCACCTCCTTCTGCATATATGCAAACTGTCACAATGGTCAAGGAACATAAGCTTAGATGAAGCAAAAAGAAAAATTTAAGGGTGGGCAGTGTATAGATTTGAAATAAGAGAACAATATCAGCAGGTTCGTTTCTTAAGTTAAAAATCATCATTGTGCAAAATGTTTGTTGTTATATTGGAGTGCCTATACGTTAAACAAGAGGTTAGACAATAACATAGAATTGGCTTTAATCTGCATTTTCAGAGCAAAACTGTCCAATTATTATTGTTATTATTATATATTTTATTTCATTTAAAGTGTAACAAAAATATTGATTTAAATGTATAATTTCAAGTAGGTATCTGGAAATGCAATGTGATTGCCCAAGAGGTGCAGGGATGGGGGGGGGCGGTCAGGGGATGATAATATCTGTGAGCTCCATCATCTATGAATCACCAGTAGAATGAGCACTTCAACCACAATGTCCATTTCTTCTACAATCTCTCCATATGTGTTCAGAGTAATAAGAAATAATTTTCTTTTCTCTTTGTTTCCTTTTGTACTTCTTTCTTCAATCCTTAAGAAGGTGTCTTTGGTAAGACAAAGTAGGAACCAGGCATTTTCTTTCACATAATAACTTGCCAAAATAATGCAATGTGAGTTAACAAATATTATCAAGAGAAAAGTGCATTTGTCCACAAATGCACTGTCCTGAGGATTTGATCTTTCAGAAATACCTAACGAAGGTACACAATAAAGATTCAATGCCTTGTATGAATTGAATCTAGGAGATGACTCCCCAGGATAACTGCTCTTTATCTAAAAGGTTTTAATTTCAGACCATTCTTTGTGGTTACTATAGGTGTTTTGAGTTTGTAAGACAGGCCTTCTAACACATGCCTTCCCTGAGTTAGTCAGATTAGCATGTGACTCCTTTACATCCAGGGCAATCTGAGGACCACAAAGACTCTGGGGTGTGCTTTCTTGGATGAAGTCAGCACCCATTGGTAGAACTGGGATAAAAACAAATGACCAAGGGAAACATGAAGAAGTAAAAAAAAAGTGTGATCTGAGAGGACACTGTAGATGCATTTTCACTCAATGGAAAATTTTTTTAAAAAAGGAAAGGAAGATTTTTTAACATCCTTAGGTCTCTCTACTGAATTCACTGTCACTTGCATTCTTGGCTGGCTCCATGTCTTAGCTTGACCTCCAACTTACTGGCTTTCATTTCATCACCTTTTCTGGCTGCTCTTTCTTAATCTCTCATACATGCTCTGTTTCCTGTACTTACTCTTTAATATTGGTGTTTAATCTTGGCTCTTCTGTTTCTCTCACTCTTAGAAACATTACAGGACAGTTTTTTCTAGTCTCATGTCATCAATTGCCAAATATAAGCAGATGCCTAACACACACACACACACACACACACACACACACACACACACACACACACCAGATATCTCCTGAGCTCCAGGCATAAATATCTACCTGCCTAATTAAGTGCTTTCACACAGACACTTCTGAAGCATGTCAAAACTAAAATTCTCTACCCCAACATATTTACTTCTACTTATTACCATCCCAGTAATTATTCAAGTCTGATATTTACTTGTTATCCTTGACTCCAATCACTCTGTCATCCTCTCAATCCAATCAATAAGAGAATCCCATGGAAACCAGCCCATCAATCTCTCAATCTTTCTATTTTTCTCCATTTTTACTGTCACCACTGTCATTTAAGACAACTTCATATTTCTCCCAGAGCACTAAAATACCCTCCTGATTGGTCTCCTTATCACTGCTGTTACTCTCCTTAAATCTATTTTCTACTTTGCTGTCAGAGCAGTATTTCAAAAACACACAGTTTTACATGGCATTCTTCTTTATGTCTTTTCAATTCATTTCAAACATCATCCAAACCTTCCCTTACACACACATGCACGTGTACACACACACACACACACACACACACACACACACACATGCCACTGTCCAGCTCACTTCTCCAGCCCCATCTCTAAATTCTTTCTCACTAACCATTCACTCAAGCAATAATAAATGCTCTGCAAATCCTCAAAGAACACCATCTAGTCTCCCTGTTTTTTCTTGGGTCATTTTCCCTCTCTCAGCATCTAAATATTACTAAAGCGTTCAAAATGGGAAGTTTATCCAAAGAAGACACGCAAATAGCCACAGCTACATGAAAAGATGCTCAACATCACTCATCATGATGGAAATTGAAGTAAAAAACATATTGAGATGTTACTACCTCATACTGGCTAGAATGGCTATCATAAAACGGACAAGTGATAACTGTGGATGTAAAGGAGTTACATGCTAATCTAACTCAGGGAAGGCCTGTGTTAGAAGGCCCGTATTGCAAACTCAAAAGACCTAAAGTAACCACAAAGAATGTTCTGAAATTAAAACCTTTTAGTTAAAGAGCAGTTTATACTGGGTAGTCATGTCCTAGGCCAGTATCTTCCCTGACAAGATCAACTTTGATCTTTACTGATCCTATTGTCTTTTTGTAGCTAACATACCTGTGGAACGTCAGGGTAACTTGTAACTTCCCTTTCTCGGGACCCCTCAGGGCACAACAAATTATCATATCATTCAGTGATTTCACTTTTGGGTATATATTTTTAAAAAATGAAAATAGGATCCTAAAAACATATCCCCACTCTCATGTTCATTATAACATTATCACAATAGTCAAGGTATGGAAAAAACTTAAGTGTCTGTCAATAGGTAAATGGATGGAAAATATGTGGTATATACACACAATGGAATATTATTCAACCATGAGAAAGGAGAACATCCTGCCATTTGTGACAACATGGCTGGGACTTGAGGACACTGTGCTAAGTGAAATAAATTAGACTGAGAAAGATGAATATTGGATGATATTACCTACATTTGGAATTTTAAAAAGCCAAACTCATAGAAACAGAAACTAGAATGGTGCTTACTGGGTGTTGAGTAGCGGAGGAAAAGGGGAATGTTGGTCAAAGAGTACAAACTTCCAGTTACAAGATGAATAAGATCCTATTATCTAACATACAACATAGTGATTTGAATTAATAATACTGTACTATATACTTGAAATTTATTAAGAGGGTAAATCCTATAAGATCTCACTCCCCCCAACAGTATATGACACAGGTGTTAGCTAAAGGTATGATGGTAATTATTTTGAAACATATAAATGTATCAAATCAATAGTTTGTATACCTTAAACTTATCTATAAATTATATCTCAATAAAGCTGGGGGAAATGAGATTTAGAGATGTGCTCTCCTGCTAACTATATGACCTTTAGAAATGTTCCAGGCATTTCTGAACCTCAGTTTCTCATAAGTTACTTACAATGGTTAATAACTATCTTAATAATATCTACTTAATAGATTAAGTTTATAGATCAATGCTAACATGATGGCTTCCAATTAATATTGCTGAGCTTTAAATTTTGTATTTAAGTAATTTCATTTTAAAGAGTAATTGAAGATTTAATCATATGTAAAACAATTCTATAAACCTCACGTTAGTATAATTAACGCTTACTATCAAGTATATGTAATATATAACAATATTAGCGATTATATTTCTTTATTTTATATTAAACACATAATGTGTTCAATAAATAGTCCTGAATAGATTTATGAATTAAAGAGAAATATATTACTTGTCAATGTCTTATTCTAAAAACCACCAGAAACATCTAAACTTAACAAAGCTTAGGTTTATAAATTCATTGCAACAAAGTAATAAAGCTATTAGGAACTGCGGCTGTCTTAGTTAGAGCCTCAACAAGGAATTGTTTGCCCTAGCTGGTTTGGCTCAGTGGATAGAGTGTCAGCCTGTGGACCAAAGGGTCCAAGGCTCGATTCTGGTAAAGGGCATGTACCTGGGTTATAGGCTCCTCCCTGGCACCAGCCCTGGTTAGGGCTCCAGGAGGCAACCAATTGATGTGTATCTCTCACATTGATGTTTTTCTCTGTCTTTCCCTCTCTCTTTCGCTCTCCCTAAAATCAATGGAAAAATATCCTTGGGTTAGGATTTCAAAAAAAAAATGGAATTATTATAAGAACTAGACATGTGTTATGTAATTTGGAGAAAATTTAAGTAAATGAGCAGTTCTAAGAGGGAGGTTCATAGCACTTCAGGCCTACCTCAAAAGACAAGAAAAAGTAATAATAAAATATTTAACACTACACCTTAAAGAATTAGAGCAATAAGAAAAGCCCAGAGGAAGTAGAATGAAAGAAATAATAAAGATTAGAGCAGAAATAAATTAAATTGGGATGAAAAAAAATCATACAAAAGTTCATTGAAACTAAGAGTTCATTCTTTGAAAAGATAAACAAGATTTATGAGCCTTCAGCCAGTCTCATCCTATATAATAAAAGCCTAATATGCAAGTTGACCAAACTGCAGAAAGATCCTGGAATGAGTGGTTGCTGTGACATGCACTGACCACCAGGGGACATACGCCCAATGCAGGAGCTGCCCCCAGCCTGCAAGCCCCAGGCCAGCCAAGGAGGGTGCCAGCAGGGCCCCTGGATCGCCCTGCTGATCACACCACAGATTGGCCCTGATCACTGGCCAGTCCAAGGGTCCCTACCCATGCACAAATTTTATGCACCATGCCTCTAGTTAAATGATAATATAAAAGGTAGAAACAGAAAATACCTTTTAAAACCACTCATCTATACTAATAAAAGTGTAATATGCTAATTAGACCAGATCAACCAGACATCTTTCAGATGTCCAACTTCCTTCTGATCAAAGCCATGGTGGCAGGGGCCAAGGCAGAGACAGTTAGGGGTGATCAGGCTGGCAGGGGAGAAAGCAGTTAGGGGCAATCAGGCAGGCAGGGGAGGGCAGTTTGGGGTGATTAGGCTGGCAGGAGAGGGCAGTTGGGGGCAATCAGGCCAGCAGAGGAGGGCAGTTGGGGCCAATAAGGTTGGCAGGCAGGCAAGTGGTTAGAAGCCAGTGGTCCCAGATTTTGTAAAGGATCTCAGATTGGAGAGGGTGCAGGGCACTGGGCTGAGGGACATCCCCTCCCTCCCCCATGCATGAATTTTGTGTACCGGGCCTCTAGTTTAAAATTATTAATGTTTCTATCTCTCTCTCTCTCCCTTCCTCTCTGAAATCAATTCAAAAATATATTTAAAATAATTAGGTTTGTGTTTTCTGATAAAAGCAATTCACTACAGAGGTGAAGATGGCAGGATAGAGATACTTTCTGCTTTCTACAGAGTTAACTGAAAACTGAAAGACAATTGAAGAGTAGAGAAGTGAAACTAGCAAATAGCAACAGTTTCAACCCAAAAATTATGAAGTCTGTTTCATGGATGCATAGGTCAAAAACAATCTCTCACTGGAAGTCCTCACAGGTGGATCACGGGAGCATACTGGGTCCCTTCTTTGGGGATGAAGAAATTGAAAAGCAGGTAGACACCTCTCAGGTGGTTGATATACACCATCTCTTCTAAAGACAGGTAAGATAGTTCCAATGTGGGATGTGGGCAGAAAAAAGATGGATAAGAGGCAGGAAAATACAGATGGAGAAATACTGAACCACCACACAGAAGGATGTGCATTTGCCAAGTGAATTGGGATCATGTGCAGCTCCTGATGATTAAGAAGGCAGAATCTTACCTGGCCAGTGTGGCTCAGTGGTTGAGCATCAACCCATGAACCAGGAGGTCGCAGTTCAATTCCTGGTCAAGCCACGTGCCCAGGTTGAGGGCTCCATCCCCAGTGTGGGGCGTGCAGGAGGCAACTGATCAATGATACTCTCAACATTGATGTTTCTATCTCTCTCTTCCTCTCTGAAATCAATAAAAATATATTTTAAAATAATTTAAACATTAAAAAAAGAAAAAGAGAAATGAATTTTTTTATTTAAATATCTGCATTAGTCTGCTAAGACTGCTATGACAAAAATACTATACTAGTAGAGTTGATGGCATGAATAACAGAAATTTATTGTCTCAGAGTTCTGGAGATTGGAAAAACAAGATCAACGTGCCAGCAGGGTGGGTTTTTCCTGGGTTCTCTCTCATTGGTTTGAATATGTCTTCTCATATGGCCTTTTCTAGGTGGACATATGACCCTTGTATCTCTCTCTCCTGAAAAGTATACCAAACATGTTGAATTGGGGCCAAACCCTTATAACCTTATTTAAGCTTAATTAACTTTTTAAAGTTTCTTTCTCCAAACTTAGATACATTTGGGTTAGAACTTCAACACATGAATCAAGGAGAGGGATAACTCAGTCCATTACATCTTTACATTGAGAAATTTCTGGGGCATATGATAATTCTATGTTTAAAATTTTAGGAACTACCGAGCTGCTTTCCACAGTGGCTGCACCATTTTACATTCTCAACAGCAATGTATGAATGTTCCAATTTCTCCATATCCTCACCAGCATTCTCATTTTCCAATAAAAACTTACAACCATCCTAGTGTGTATGAAGTAGTATCTCTTTAAGTTTTCGACGGCATTTCCAGAATGACAAATAATGTTGTGCATCTTTTCATGTGCATATTGGCCATTGTATATCTTCTTTGGAGAAATGCTTATTCAAATCTTTTGCCCATTGTTTTAATTGGGTGGTTTGTCTTTTAGTTGTTGATTTTGTTGTAAGTTGTATTAAAAGCTTAGTTGTCAATGTTAGATTTTTGTATAAATTGCAGTTTATATATGCATAAATCATAAGCAAATATATAATACACACACACACACACACACACACACACACATACATAGAGATTTCTTTCTCTCAAACTAAAATCCACTATTGCATTTGGGTGTGAGATATTTTTGTGTATTCCCTATTAGTACCAAGAAGACTATCCAGTATCAAAAAATACTTAGCATTTTCTGTAAGCAGTGATTATTATAAATAGACAAGATAAATAAATAAGGTGTGTGCCTGATAGTAAAGTGAAAACAATATTGTCATTATTTAGAAATTCAGTGTTCATGTGCCAGCAAAAGCAGAGGGAAAGCAAAACAAAAAAAACCAACCAAACAAACAAAAACACTAAAAGAGCATTAGACCAATAAGAGATGTTTGGAAGGAGTCTGAATGCAAAGTTAGCATATAAAAACCAATAGCTTTTCTACACACAAGCCAATGCCAGTATAAGTATGAAGGGGGAAATCTCATTGAGAGAAGCATTGTGTTGCAGATACCAATGCAGTAACATTTTGCTTGAAAAGCCATTAACTAGCTTTAAAGTTCAGTTTTCTCATCAGTGAAATGGGTATAACAATTCCTATTCCATCCTGCTTCACAGACTTACAGTGAAGATCTGATGAGAAGAGGCTTGCTTGGTAAAGTACAGATGTGGCTGCCACTCCATATGGCAGAACTGGCCCGACATTGTCTCCTTATACCAGTTCACATGCATTTGATCTTTTGCAGTCTTCAGAAGCTCCTAACTGAAAATACATTTTTAATTCTGATTTGTCTCATCAATTAATATGTTGTTGTTGTTGTTGTTTTTTCTTTTCCCCAGGGGTCTGTTTAGTCATTTGAAAGAACCTAAAGTAGGATTAACTGCTATGACAAGATTAAAAGTAGCTTGGAATTATAGTAGTTCTCACATATGAAAGGAACTGCAGCGTAGAAACAACCTAAGAGTATTGATTACCGAATGTATGAAAGGAAGGTAAGAATGTCTTAGAGAAAACAGCATGGTTGCACGGTTATGAATTTTGAGGTTAGTTCAATTACACAGTTTGCATGTTCAATTTAAGGCATTATCTTCTTCTAAGGTACTAGAGGCCTGGTGAACAAAATCTGTGCATGGGTGTGTGTGTCCCTCAGCCCGACCTCCACCCTCTCCAATCTGGGACCCCTTGAGGGATGACTGACTGCCCGTTTAGGCCCAATCCAGGACTTCTGGGTCCCAATCACTTGCCTGCCTGCCTGCCTGATTGCCCCTAACCACTCCCCTGAAATCCTGATCAACACATAAGTGCTCCCCTACTGTCCCAATTGCCCCTAACTGCCCTCCCCTGCCAACCTGGTTGCCCCTAACTGTCCTCCCCTGCAGGCCTGGTTGCCCCCAAATATCCTCCCCTGCTGGCCTGGTCACCCTTAACTGCCCTCCCCTGTCAGCCTGATCCCCCCCAACTGCTCTTCCCTGCAGGCCTGGTTCTCCTCAACTGCCCTCCCCTCCAGGCCTGGTCCCTCCCAACTGCCCTCCCATCCTGGCCTGATTGCCCACACTTGTGTCCACATGGGGGTGGCCATCTATGACCATAGGGGGGTGGCCATATTGTGTGTTGGAGTGATGGTCAATTTGCATATTACTCTTTTATTAGGTAGGATTATTTTGTCTTATCTATGGCTAATATTATAAAATTGGATGTAGACACTGATACTCAACCTTGAGTCACTTGAGAGAGGAATTTTATGAGTGTACTCAGTCCTGATTATGGACTAGAATCACAAGAAGCTATTTTAAAATATCAATTCTCTGGCCCTACCTCCAGATATTCTGATTTAAATGGTCTAGGTTGTCACCAGGATATTGGTCTTTTTTGAAGCATTATAGGTGATTCTAATGTGCAGCCATTGATGAAAGCCATGTGGTCCACAGACATAAGTGTAATACACCCCCTCCTCCTTTAACTTCCTTCTATGTAAAGGCTAACTTTTTTTTTTCTTCATGGAAATTATAAAATGCTAGGATTTTATACCATGTTTCAATTAAGGGACTGAAATATCTTTCTTTTTACTTTTTTCAAAATATGAGTTACCTAAGTCTCATTTAACTGATGATGTAAGTGAGTAATGATAAGGATCTATTTACTCACCCCTCAGATAGGCCCTAGCAGATGTTTAATAGCAGCAACAGAACCACTACCCAGCACAGGGAAGAGTAAAATTGTTTGAGGGAATTTAGAGAAACATAATAATTAACTTTCATTTGGATTTAGCTAAGGGGCCATGAGTTAAAACCTGAAAATTATATGCCTAAAATAGATCTTTAATATTGGCAAGCCATCTGGATCTTGACTTTATGTATTACCCAAAATATCATTCCACCCCTAGTAGGCCAAATATCCCTGTAAATGAAGGGAATATTAATTTCTTCACATATGGTACAGTCTCAATTGTATTGCTTATGTTGGGTAAACACTAAAAAAGAGATTCATTCAGAAAACAGTTTAGTAATGGCACTGATTACTGGAAAATTAGATATTCTCCAATATTTCAATTTATTATAAGTACAAATCAGGACCAAAGCATCACACACACACACACACACACACACACACACACACACACACACACCTCCACTTCTTCCAAAACTAAACGAGTAAAAATTTTGAAGTTTACCTTAAGAAAACAATACTTATTGCACACGTTTTAAATAATTTCTCATGAGGCAAATTATGATAGAAAAAGCATTCTACCCTAGAATGTATCTCTTTCCTGTTTTATTCAGTGGCCAGAACTTGATGATCTTCAAGGGTAGAGACTTAGAGACTGAGTCAAAAATCTGCATTAGCTCTTGCATTGCAATGAGGCATACTTTCTCTCTGCCAGCACAGCCTAGCCTCTCACCCAGTCCTTATGAATATGGGCAGCCTTGCTGAGAATCATGTTGTTTTTCAATAGCAATCCAAATCATATTTTATGTCATTAAACCCAAGGTTCTTGAGTGCAGGCATCCAGTAGAGCTGGAACAGCTCAAGGAATCCTTATTTAGAACTGTCCCTTATCATTACTTCATGTCTGAGTTATCTCTAGCCCTGGGATACCCTCTAGTGCAGTGATTCTCAGCCTTCCTAATGCTGCAACCCTTTAGTACATTTCCTCATGTTGTGGTGACCCCCAATTTCACTGTTACAAATTGAACATAATTAAAGCATAGTGATTAATCACAAAAACATTATGTAATGATATATGTGTTTTTCGATGGTCTTAGGTGACTCCTGTGAAAGGGTTGTTCGAACTCCAAAGGGGTCGCGGCCCACAGTTTGAGAACCGCTGCTCTAGTGAATATGCAGCTTAATGGCCAACCTAGGAATACCAGGCCAAAAGAAGGGGACTATGAGAATACCCCCAGGACCTAAGCCAGTGATGGCGAACCTTTCTCCAAAGGGGTCGCGGCCCACAGTTTGAGAACTACTGCTCTAGTGAATATGCAGCTTAATGGCCAAAAGAAGGGGACTATGAGAATACCCTCAGGACTTAAGCCAGTGATGGCGAACCTTTTGAGCTTGGCGTGTCAGCATTTTGAAAACCCTAACTTAACTCTGGTGCCGTGTCACATATAGAAATTCTTTGATATTTGCAACCATAGTAAAACAAAGATTTATATTTTTGATATTTATTTTATATATTTAAATGCCATTTAACAAAGAAAAATCAACCAAAAAAAATGAGTTCGTGTGTCACCTCTGACACGCGTGTCAGTTTCAAACAATATATTGAGTGGTTTGCACAAACATGGCTTAAGGAAGATAGGGACCCAGACATTCTTTAGGATCTGATTCACAGAAACTCTGGGAGACCTCATTGGGCCCTGCTGTTCAAGCAATTGATCTTCATCCATTTTATACCTTTGAGTTAATCAGATTGTCATGGACAGCTCTAGTTAGTCTGAATTTATCTTTCTATGAGCCCAAGATCTTATGGGTATCATTATGTCAATTTTTTAAAGTACATTTTTATTGATTTCAGAGAATAAGGGCAAGGGAGAGAGAAACATCAATGATGAGAGAAAATCATGGATTGGCTGCCTCCTGCATGCCCCACACAGGAGATGGAGCCTGTAACCCGGGCGAGTGCCCTGACCGGGAATCAAACCATGAACTCCTGGTTCATAGGTCGATGCTCAACCACTGAGCCATGCCGGCTGGGCCATTATGTCATTTTATACTTGAGAGGAACTTACCCAGACCACCTGACTAGCTAATATCAGAACTACACTCAAAACCATATTTCCTAAGTCCAAATTTTATGTTCTTTATCTTCTCCTATTGCTTTCTTGATTTAGAAGAAATCTGCTGGAAAGGCACTGGAGTGGATATTGCAGGGCTGTTTTCTTCTCCCAGGAGAGTTTGCTGTAAGATACTGAGAATGCTAGAGAGAGGTTTAGAAGAATGAGGGGGAAATGGCTTTTTCAAGGAACAGTATTGGATTTTTAAAAGCATAGCCTTTGGAATCCTATAATCTCAAGTTGAATTCTGGCCTTTTTTTCCTATTACCTGCATGACCTTGGGCAATCTTCTTGCATTTGTTATGTAGGAATAGAAATACCTACTTAGAGAGTCTTGAAAGAATTAAATGCAATAATGTAAGTAAATCTTGCAGAATGATCTTAATAGAATAGGGAAGAAAGAGAAGTAGAAAATAATAGAAACTAGAAAAAGGGGAATAGAAATGGGGAAAATCTAGATGGAAATAGAACAAACCATCTAAGGAATATATGTTACAAAATCAGTAGTGGGAAGATGATATACAATAAAGATAATTAACAGGGCCATTAGGGTTTGATCACAATGTTATCTTTGCACTGACTTTCTGAGAAGTAAGAGATATATAACATAGAGGCCATTTCAGGAAGCAAAAGATAATGGATGGGGATTCAGTACTGTGATTATTTACCAAGGAGGAGATGGAATTCCATGCTATGCCAGAGATGGAAATATTACCTTAACAAGCATGGACAACCCTCAATGGACTATAAAATTCATTTGGTGGCTGTGATAATTCAAAAGAGCCAGGTAGAACATCAGTAACATTGGAAGACATAAATTTTAATTCATGAGGCTCATCAGTGTCCTGGTCAGAGAGGGACAAACCCTCCACTCTCCAACACAGTGATCAAGTGAATGGGAAAAGAAAGCATTTTCTACTAGGGAACCCTTTTAAAGAATTACTTCTTAGGGTGTGTGCATGTGTGTGCACATGTATAAATAATTGGTGGCTAACTTCTTAAAGGTGTAGGGTGGGTGAAAAAAATCAGTAAATTTATTGTATTATATCTAATCTAACAATTCCTCATCCTCCAGGAAATTGTTTCCTTACTGAAATCTGATGGCTTTATTGTTACCTTTAGTAAAGTAGAACTGACCAGGCTCTGTCTTGAGGGAAAAGACTTGCTTATCTAATACAAACATGACTCCAAGATGAAAATACATTTCCATTTACTAATATACTCTTGAAAGTAATTATCTTTGTTGAGAAGACACATTAAACGTGATGGGTACAGCTAAATATTCTCTGCAGCAGATACAGCCCATATGTTTTCCTATATAACACATCTTCCTATGTAAAATATCATGCAGCTATACACACACATAGAATGTGTGTCTGAGTGGCTACCACACCGCCTGAATTAAGCAGCTGTACAAGATGTAAGGAATGACTGAGTCCTTTCTAGTCTATATATTAACATGGCTTATATTTCTTATACCTTCTTTATCTCTCTCTCTCTCTCTCAATGTATAAGATATATTGATCTACACATACAAGATAGATAAATATACATTTATAGGTCTATTGATTTGCTCATACTCTTCTCTACCTCACTGCCACACTCTTAGCACAGCCATTGCCATATCTGCACTGTACAATTATAATGATACCTAAATAGAAACCCCCATCTCATCACAATCCAAACTGCCCCTCACATTTGCCACCAGAGCGGACTTTCTCAAACACAAAACCACCTCCAAAAATAATATTTATATTTGATTCATGTCAGACTCATCTCCCTCATGCCTTGCTTCATCCCATTTACCTGGTCTTATTTACCACTGTAGTATTTGTCATCTCCTGATGATATTTGTGTTTTTGCTCTAGTTCATTTGTTTATTGCCATTTTTGTTCATGTTATGTGAGCTCAATGGAAGCAGCAACTTTGATGTATTCATTTCTCCATCATTAGTGCTTGAAACAGGGCCTGACACTAGTAGGGGCTCAAAACATATATTTTAAAAAAAATGAATGATCCCTATATTATCTAGATAGAGCACAGTGCCTAATGCAGAGCAAGCAATCAAAAACTATGTGTTGAATAAATGAACACAAGAACATATCAAAGTTAAAAATATGTCTACAAATTTTCAATTTGTGAAGAAGTCAAAGCTAGTGTTTGACTAAAGTCCAACCCTCTTCCTCTTTGTATCCTCTCTTCTCTCCTCAATCAACCTTATGGTTTTGAAGTTAATGATAAAATAAAGTCTGTGTGAATTCTCAGGTTGAACAAGACACAGCACACCTGAATTAGGGAGGTCACAGAGCCTCTCCGGCCTACTTAACCAGCCTATCCTGGTCACAGAATGCTTTTACTCTTCACCCCCTTAAATAGCTGGCATGAACCAGAAATTTAGAGATTGACATTATTCTGCTTATATATTCAATCAGTTATCACTCTGTCTACTCATTAACTTTTTTCTGGGCCTCCTCCAAAAGCTATAAATCTAATAGACAGTGGGGGAACAACTGTGAGACTATTATCCGAACAATTCAAATGAGAAATTCAGTGGAGATCCCCTAGGATCAACTACTTTAAGTCTTTTTCATCTTTCTTACAATAGCCCTTCTGTTCACAATTTCATGGTTAGAAAATAATTTTAGTATTATTTTTTATATGTAAGGAAAAATAATAAAAATAAATTTCTCAGGAAAAAATCTTGATATGTAAATATTTCTAAAAAAATACACCACTTACTCATAAAATATTTATTGGGTGTCTATCATGTGTCAAGTGCTGTCCTGGGGGCTACAGATATAGCTGTAAAAGAAAAGAGACCCATATTCATGCCTCAAGGAGTCTAAATCTAGTTGAACAGGTAAAGATGAACATAAAACAAAATTCAAACAGTCAAACATGTAGTTTGTTAAATGAATTTAAGTGTTATGGAGTAAAATGAAGCAAGGAAAGGAAATGGAGAGGGTTGAACAGGTTAGTGGGGCTATTTTAAATAAAATGGCCAGGAAAACCTCACTAGGAAAATGTTATCTAAGTAAATGCAGTGAGATGAGCCTCAGATACCATGCCCCATCATTGACTTCACAGGTTTACTTAAAAAGAACATGGTGGCCTGATTGTCATGACTCAATGGTTGAGCATCGACCTATGAACCAGGAGGTCATAGTTTGATTCCAGATTGTGGGTTTGATTCCCATATCGGGGTGTTCAGAAGGCAGCTGATAAGTGATTCTCTCTCACCATTGATTTTTAAATATATCTTATTGATTTTTTACAGAGAGGAAGGGAGAGAGATAGAGAGTTAGAAACATCAATGAGAGAGAAAGATCGATCAGCTGCCTCCTGCACATCTCCTACTGGGGATGTGCCCGCAACCCAGGTACATGCCCTTGACCGGAATCGAACCTGGGACCTTTCAGTCCGCAGGCCGATGCTCTATCCACTGAGCCAAACCGGTTTCGGCATGACAGGGCTTTTTGACTGAGGGACAACATAATCTTTAAAAAGAGCTCAAGTTGTACTTTGGAAGTTCACATTCTCTTCTCAAATTTGTAGTTTTCCACTTTTATTTCTGGATAGTTTACTTTACTTTATCTCTATTGCTTCTTTTTTTTTATAATGAGGAAATGTAAATATTTAGATAGATATGTCATGGGATTGGTTCTACAGTGTAATCCTCAAGGGGTTTTTTACATAATTATTAGATAACCATGTGTTTTAGCATAATTCAAGTGCTCAAATCTTTTACGATACAGAAACAGATGGTGAGTCTGAACACTGGTTGCTCTTTCTGTCCCGTGGCTCATTGAATTATATCTCTTAATCTTTTTATAGGAAATATATAGGCAGAATTGGTGGTTAGTTATTAGCTTTGGGCAATTTGTTCAGGCTTAGATGATGCCATGTTGGACCCTTCCTATAGTCAAATTGATACTGACCAAGGCATATCAAATCATTCACAAAGAGAAGGTCTAATATGGGTAAGCTGTCTTAAAAACCCCAAAATTATTAAAGAATAGGTTGAATTGGAAGAGACTATAAATGAATTTCTAATGCTAACATTTAGCCTTGTAACATAGACAGAGATACTAAGACATGAGAGATAAGTGGTATGTCAAAGTTATACCATAAAGGGAAGTAAAAGTGTGGACATTACAAAGAAGGAGGGAAATGTGATAAGAATTTGAATGAAATGAGATATAACAGAAAGAAGTAATGGAGGTTGATAATGTTAATATGGTATACAGTCAAAGCATAGTTAGAAAGAATTTAAAGTTATGGGCTGCTAAAATAAAAAGGTAATGCAATGGTATTCAAGAATATTTTATTTATCATGTTATCATTGTTTGCCATCCAACTAACCTCAACATCATTCTTCTCTTCTTTTCCTCCTCAAGGACTACTTCTTATACATTGTTTCCTATCTTGGCAAACACCATTGCCATCCACCCTGATGTTCAAGCAAGAGATAAGAATTATCCTTGATAAGCCTTACAGAAAAAAAATCAAGCATTACATTATCTCACTTATATGTGGAATATGAAGAACAAAATAAACTGATGAGCAAAATAGATCCAGAGACACAGAAGCACAGAACAGACTGTCAAATCTTAGAGGAAGGTGGGGTGGGTGGGTGGGTGGGTGTGAACAGATTAACCAAAACACTTGTATGTATAAATCCATATGTATAAACCCAGGGACAGAGACAACACTGTGATGAAAGCCTAGGGAGCAGGGAGGGGCTAAAAGGGTCAATGGGGAAAAAAGAGATACCTGTAATACTTTCAACAATAAAATTTCTTTTAAAAAAAAGAGTTATCCTTGACTCTTCCCTTTACTTTGCATTTGACATTCCCACCTCTCCTTTTCTAGGTGGGAATGTCATCTTCTGGATTATAAAACATCTCTTATTGGTCTCCATTCTCCCATTTTTGCACAATTTATTCCCCAATACCATCTATTTTCCACAACATCATCAGAGTCAATTTTTTAAAACCCAAATCACATTATATTTTGCTACTTCTAGAAATTCTCTAATATCGATCCATGAATTTTAGGTTAGAATCCAAACTATCAGTATGTTATACCAGGATTTTCCTAATGGTCTATTTGCTATCTCTTAAAAACTATCTCTTGTCATTCCCATTCCTTACACTGAATACTCCATCCCTGTTTGGCTTTTCCACTTCCCAAAATGGCACTCCCTAACTCACTGCCTTTGGCAAAGTATCTGTCCTACATTGTCCCACAACTCTTTCTACATTTTTCTTTGTAAGAGAGAGAACTATGATCTTCTTTCTTATATCTACAGACTCTCAAATACTCCTGGTATAGAACAGGCATAAATTAATGTCTGTTGCATGAATAATTAAATGTATAACCAATAATTGGCTAAGCTCCTGAATAACAAAGAAAAACAAAATGGGTGACTAACTTCAAAGACCTAACAATTCATTATATTTGGTTGTGGATTTCTCTAATAGTTTATATAATAATTTAGGTTCCTTAAATAGAGATGGTGTTGAATTAAGATTTGAACAGCCTTAATGCTTCATTTTACCTAAATGTGAAGGAGCTTGTTTATGTCTGAGTTGGATTTGAACTCCATTTAATAGCATGTTACAAAATTTGAACAATCCAACCCACCTTTCAACTAAATGAAAGGAGCAGTGACTTACAAGAACTGTAAATGCATTAAAAATGTCACAATCACTTATTTATAGAACAACATAAAAATGTAATTCAGGTACTTAAAGAAAAAATTGACACAGACTAAGCAGAGAAGATGAGCCAGAGGGGATTACTTAGTGTTCTAAAACTCAGTCCTGTACTATCTCAAACCTGAGCTTCAAATCCAGCCTGGGTCAAGACAACCTGTCATTCTCCTGAGACTGAGCTCTGCCTATCTCATAGTTCACTGTGTGTGTTTTTCATATTGCTTGAGGACTCCATGTACTTAAAAAACCTCCTGGGATTTTCTTATAAATGATAATGCTATCCCTAATAAGCTTAGTCAAATTCAGAGAACTCCTTGATATGTAACTGGCAGTTCTGGAAAATGCCCTTGGGTTGTTAGCCATTCTACAAAAATCAAATTCAGTCAACACTTCAGAACTTGAGTTGGCCAGAAAGTTATCTCATGTCCCTTTTGCCTCTCACACCAATTCCCCATTATACAGTATCTAATAACATGAACTGATTTTGTATAAATAACAATCTGTTTCTTAAAACTGGTGAGAACATACCTTTGACTTTTCAAGTATATGTGGGAAGTGACCTGGTAAGATTCTCTCTTTTATTTCCAACTCTTTTTTTTTTTTTTACACTATACACAAATGACAATACAAACATAATAGAAGGAAACATCTGCATATCTTGGACATTTTATGATTGATAAGGTATTATCTTGTCAGTTGACACTTGAAGAATAAATATCTATGATATAAGGTGGTTCCTATCTATAGAGAAATAGAGTTTTGCCTGATAAGGGACTTTCAAGATTTCAAACACCATTTCCTTCAGGGCAAAAGGATTAGTGCTGATATTTCAGGACCTAGTCTCATTACATTCTGAATCCAGTTACTAAGTGGGGAAAGAAAATGTATTTGACTCTCAGTATACCAATACACACACACATGAGTGCACAAACACATTCAGATATTTTAGAATGAAAGTGTAGAAAGGGCTGATGAGTAGGGACAAGAAGGGCCAACAGGTCTCAAGGGAAAAGAAACAGAAAACTTAAACCAGTGTCTGACTGATTAACTATTATCTCAACTAAGGAGATGAAGGTGTGTAAAATCTTTGAAGAAGTTTTCAATCATCCACAAACAAACACTGTATTTAAAGCTAAGTCCAACAACTTGTGACCTTAGGGGAGAGATGAAGAATCTTAAGGTAGGAATATATCATTGGGCAAATTAAGTTTCAGGCCATGAGGATGCTCAGACTCAATATGACAATTTTCCTGAGGCTTGTCAAAGAAATAACGAAGCAAATAACTCTTTAGAAAATCACAACCACCTCAAACCAAAGATATAACTATTTTTACCTTATGTGTTCCAACCAATTTCTGAAGGTGCTATTGAACAGCACAGATTAGAATGTCCTTTGCCATCTCAAAAAGACTGAAGTGAGCTCGCAGAAAAAGAATGCTCATCAACTTGAGCCCTTTTTAGATGGGAGGCAGCTGAGGCAAATCAGCTTCACTGGGCACCATAACTCATGAAATTAAGCTAAGATTCACCTTTAGAAAGTCTTTTAAGAAAAAGCCCAATGACAATGTGGAGTCTATGGATCTTTATGGAAAGTATATTCAAGTGGAGAAAAGATGAAAAGATGAGAAGAAAGATCATTCTAGCAGGGAATAGAATGAAAACAAACAACTCCAGATGCTGAAACAACTGGACATATTCTGGTGGGAATGTAGTATCTCTGCTGATAGAGGCAAAACTGGAGGCCTAAGTTTAGAACAGAAGTGAGTGGTGGAGAATATTAATAAAAAGGAGCATCAATTTGAGTTCTATGTTTTAAGAAACTGCTTAAGTCAGCAGTTCTCAACCTGTGGATCAGGACCCTTTGGCAGTTGAACAACCCTTTCACATGGGTCGCCTAAGACCATCCTGCATATCAGATATTTACATTACGATTCATAACAGTAGCAACATTACAGTTATGAAGAAGCAACGAAAATAATTTTATGGTTGGGTCACAACATGAGGAACTGTATTTAAAGGGCCAGAAGATTGAGAACCACTGGC
>NW_006297819.1:2267657-2268108 GCF_000327345.1 Myotis davidii | reverse complement strand
ATGAAATTAAGCTAAGATTCACCTTCAGAAAGTCTTTTAAGAAAAAGCCCAATGACAATGTGGAGTCTATGGATCTTTATGGAAAGCCTTGACCTGATGATGGAGCAGAAAATATTTGCCCTTGACTAGACTTGAACCTGGGACCCTTCACTCCATGGGCCGATGCTCTATCTACTGAGCCAAACTGGCTAGGGCAGGAGTACCACATTTTGACCATTCATTTCCTTATCACTTGTTTGTCATTCATTTTATCATTTGATTCTATTGACTCTTCTTAGGAGCTGGCAAAACAAATACGTGGATCCTGTCATTAAGAGCATTCAAATGAGAGTAGATATAGTCAGAATAAGGATGGAAGTGCAGGGCCCAAAGGACAGGAAGGCCAATTCTGCTTAGGAAACTGATTGGAAGATACTTTTTAAAATAGAAATTTGAATATATATATATATAT
>NW_006297819.1:2260349-2266821 GCF_000327345.1 Myotis davidii | reverse complement strand
ATAACAGTAGCAACATTACAGTTATGAAGTAGCAACGAAAATAATTTTATGGTGGGTCACAACATGAGGAACTGTATTTAAAGGGCCAGAAGATTGAGAACCACTGGCTTAAGTGAAAAGCTGGAGTCAGAGAACAGATAAAATTTACAAAGCTCTGAGTATTGGTCTGAGCCAAAGATAAAGCAGACCAATTAAAAGCAGCATAAAAGATGGAGGGAAGGATATTGAATCAAGAAATACCAGGGAGGTAGAATCAACTGAACTTGCGGATTGGTGGGATATAGTGGGAAGAGAAAGGAAGAAGTTTTGGGTGAAATCTGCAATTGAGGTTTGCATAGCTAGTGTACAGTTTTTTAAGAGAGGACCTGCAGGAAAGAACCAACTTGGTGCAAACAGATAATGATTTAATCTATATCCTCAAGTATCCATTTTATGTATTCTTTGAGATTCTAATTATTTCATTAAATAATATACTGGTATATGTTGTAGAGAGAGAAGGAACTACATTTTCTAGCTTTAACATTGCCTATCATAATGCTGGGTGCATGATAAATTCTTGCTGAATTGAAAAGAATATTGTATTCAGCAAGAAAGAGGAGTGTCTTGATTTCAATTCAGATGTGAGGCTTGGGATTTGAAATTAGCCTGAAGGTTAATCAACATAGCTGTAGGCAAAGGCATGTCCCTTAGAAATGGATTAAATAACTATTGATGTTAGAATTTTTCTTTTAGCATAATACATTATCTTCAATATTAAGGAAAAGAAACAATTCCCCTTGTATTCTGTTTCTTTGATTTTAGGCATAACTACTGTACAGGGTGAAATTTCAATATCTTTATTGATAATATAAGAAATAGAACAAGTATGTTGAGGAACCTACTGAGTTCATGAAGTTCCCCTAACACAAAGAAAGGTATTTTTTATTCTATTAAAAACCAACTCAAATTTCTGCAAGGTTGATCAAATTCTCTGCTGTACAATTAATGACTAAAAGTTAAAAATACTAAATTAGGGACACCACAGATAATTCAGTCACAGTGGTAGACATGACAGAGTAGAAGAAAGTTTGATTTCCCCAGAGTTGAGTCTACTCAGCCAAAATGGATTTTTATTTTAATTTGAATCAGACACTACCAAAAATCACCAGTTATATACTTATATGAACACTGTAGTCAAATGTGGAAGAAAAAGAATCCTAAGGTTTTTCTATTCTAATTTTCAAATGGGAGTAAGACCTTCAACAAACAAGCCCCTATCTTATAAAGAGGGAATATGCTAATTGACCCTCACACTGTCACAAAGATGGTGGCACCCACAGCCAAAAAGGAGGGAATATGCTAATTGACTTCCCTGCCCTCAAAGATGGAAGCACCCACAGACACAAGATGGCAGCCCCCAGTCCCTTCAGTCCTGCTGGGGTGGCAGGCGCAAGGCAAGGCCGGGCCCAACCCCAGGTGTTCCCGGCCACTCCACATGCTCTCTCCAGAGACCTCCAGTCTCCTCAGACCCCCAGCCACCCAGGGCTGGCCCAAGATGCAGGCAAGCCTTGGATGGTGGCTTCCCAGCTGCCTAGGGCCCCCCAAGGCTCAGATAACCAGGGCTGGCTGAGGCTTGCACTGCCAGCAGTGGCAGCAGCAGAGGTATGATGGGGTGTCGCCTTCCCCTGATTGCCAGGTCACCTCCCACCCTTGAGGGCTCCTGGACTGTGAGAGGGGGCAGGCTGGGCTGAGGGACCCCCCCCCCCTCCAGTACTTGAATTTTCATGCACCAGGCCTCTAGTAACTAAATATTGAGAATAATATGCTTGAAAGACCTCAGTACCACAGCAACACAGCAACACAGCGACACATTCAGGGACCAAAGCAGCTATGAGCCTTAATTATATGGTGCTGTGCAGAACAAACCTGGTGTCATGGCCCATGGGTAGAACAGCTGGTGAGAATATCCCTGATGCCTTCATTGTGTTTCCTTGGCATAAAGCAATAACAAACAATAGCTCAGGTTGTAGGAGTTCATTATTAACCCACAGTAACTGGCAAAGACAATGATGATATTTCCTGGCTAAGAATGCACCAGCAAATATCATTTCAAAGGTTTAATCTTGTGACCAGAATCAGTAATTACTTCACTATTCCTTGAGCATGAAGGACTCAGGGAGTAAATGATTTATTGTTCTGACAACATAGAACAAATTTTAATATTTGGAAAAAAATTGAGACCTATTAATCCTGGAGAGTGTTACTCCTAAACTCAAGGAAATGAAGAAACATTGATCTAATTTTGGTCTTCCAAGAGTGAAATTATGTATTAACCACAGAACACCCAGCAGCATACACAAGCAGCACCCCCAGAGAGAGTTAGCCTGATATCAGAATTTTGTTTGATAGCTAAATACTGATCCTCTCTAAAGCATTATGCAATTTATTACAAATGGGCTGCTTGATCCAGCAGTCAAGTCAGATGAGAACCCTCAGAAAGGAGATGCTGAAATAAATGGACAGGAAAAGCAAAGGGGCCAGTCACAAAAAGGCAGCAATGGTCAGAAAGGAAGGTAAGTATCAACAAAAGCCTCCAGCGGTGCCCAAGACTTACCTAGCATTTTTGTCAAATGCACGTTCTGATTCTGAAGATCTGAAGTAGGACTGAAGGCTCTACATTTCTAACACATTCAAGGGTGATGATGCTTATCCCAGGACCCCACTCTGAGTACAAAGAGTAGCACTTATCTGTGTCCAAAAAAGCTCAAACCTTCAAAATAATGCCTTTATCACATATGTGCCCCACCCCCATTTATCCTTCATTCTCCTTTATGGGATATAGTTCTCTTTCTCTCTAATATATTTTTGTGTGTGTTTTTTGTGGCCCTTATTATGTCTGTTCCATTACACGCTAACCTGGTTGTTGGACAAAGAATAAACTCACCGTCCTAAAAGCATCCCTTCCTTCGCCACTGCTTCCCAGTTAGACTATGAAGCAGGTGTTGAATTTTCCCACCACTGCCTCCTTTATAAACACCTGCATGATAACCTAGAATGGTACTTCCTCTCTGCCCATGAAAAAGAGAAAAGGAAGAGTAAGTGACAGTATTCTACAACCCTCTAGCTAGTGGGGAGAAAATACAAGACTGCCAGACTCCAAGGAAGAGAGGACTGTGATTACTAAAAATAATTTTAATAAAATTCTTCAAAAACACCCCCTGCTTTAGTTCTCTTGTGTGAAAGACTGGATTGGACCAAGTGTGCCATGGGTGGGAGATTCACTCTCTCTCTACAGATGCCTAAATATTTCTTCAGCTGAGGAGGAAACATTTCCTGTGAATCTTATGCATAAAAGCAAGCCTCTCTTGCCAACTAGGAAGACAGCAGGAAACATGAGGAGTAGGGCATGGGTAAGGAAGAGAAGAGGCACTTCAACACCTGTTTCCTCCTTTAAGAGATACTCTTCCTACTAGAGAAACATCCAAGCCAGTTCTTTCCCCTTACACCATTTACAGCAGAAAAAAAGTGAAGGAATTAAGTAAATGTCATATTTTCAGAAGGCAAAAGTAGTATAACACAATAGAATTCAGCTTACCCAGACTTGTAAAGTGATGTTCTGAACATTTGTCTTTGGTTAGGAAAATCGCATTTGCTCTTAGGTTAATATTGCTGTGGCTTGCATGACCGCTTCATCTTTACAAAATATGGCACGATAAGCATTCCAAAGGGTGGCAGTCTTCATTCATTTTGGCAAGGATGGCACAGGCAGAAGTGTTTTTTGTTTTGTTTTTTTGTTTTTGTTTTACTGTCTGCTTCATAGGCAACATCTGTGAAATGGGGATCCTACCAGGAAAAGCATTCAGAGCTCTCAAGGAGGAATTAAGATGATGAAGTTTATGAACAGGAAGTTAAAGTATTATCTCCACCATCATCACCACTACTATCTATCTATTCTTTTAGACTTTTAAGAAGATACATAACTTATTAAAATAGGATAAATATTTTTGACTCAATCAAAATATTTATAAAGCATATATGACTCTGATACTGAATCAGGTTCTCCAGAAACAAAACAAACAGAATATCCATTTTTGTGTGGCCAACAATCTTGTTAGACAGACTAAACTAAATATATAACTAGTTATAGTTATACAGTTATATAGTTACATAGTTATATAGTTACTTATTAAGAAATTCTATAACAGCCCTAAACAGTGTATAATTAAATGTTAAATTATACGGTCATGTATAAGTACCAGAATAAATCAGAGAAAGGAAAAAGTCAATATAGTGTAAATGGAAAGAGCAAAATTTTGTGCAAAGGACATACTAACAGGAGTCAGAATACCTAGTTGCTCCATTCAATACAGAGCCTGGATCTGGTTATTTTACCTGTAAAATGGGAATGACAGTAATATGTATTTTACAAGGTTATTTCAAGAGTTAGATAAAATGTGAAAATAAAAATAATCTTATTCAGTGAAGGCATACACATTTTCTGTTTCATTATTGCTCATAATTAGCCTGTCTTTTAGGAAATGATGAGGAGTGATGCTGTCCTGGAAATAAGTATCAGAGAGAGGAGAGGGAGGGCAGTTGTCTAGGAAAAGAGGACGGATGTAAGAAAAAGCTGAGAGGGAAATGAGCAGGAGGTATAAGAGAGACCAAGGCCTGGGAAGAGAGACAATAAAAGCACAGGCAGTTGAATTCAATTTTAAATAAA
This sequence comes from Myotis davidii, assembly GCF_000327345.1. Taxonomy (NCBI): domain Eukaryota; kingdom Metazoa; phylum Chordata; class Mammalia; order Chiroptera; family Vespertilionidae; genus Myotis; species Myotis davidii. Next base: position 2,262,119 of record NW_006297819.1, on the reverse strand, counting down.
AGTAAATTAATCCATTTTGTTTAGGCAGGGAACGCTGGTTGTCCGCATGAATGCAGCACCAGGCTCCCCATGCTGTTCCCCTGCCTTAATATCATCAGGCTCTCTCATCATACAGCCTGGTTCTCAGTCTTCTACAAGCTGACAGAAAACAAATAAAAATAAAACAAAGTCAGAGAAAAGGAACCAGGGGACAAAAAGACTGCCTCACTCTCAGTACTCAGACACAAGGTCTGAGTGAGGGTGAAGAGATTAAAAAATGTTTTAAATGCTCCCCTGGCCTCAGGTCAGGCATTTCTACACATTACCAGACTTTGTCCCGAGCCAGAGAATATGCTTCATCCTACGGCCACAAGCTAGGGGGCCTGGATAATAGGAATACTAGGGGATGGCAATTCTGTAAATGTAGAAGGTACACATTCAAAAGAAGGAATGAGAGAAAATACAGAAATGGAGACTAAAATAAGGAATTAGCAAGAGCCAGAGAAAGATAAAAGTGTAAGAGAAAGATTGTTCTAATACATTAGATTAATCTCTAAAACATTGTTCCAGGTTTCAAAGACTTTAAGGACATTTTAAAAGAGGACAGGCTTTCCAGGAACATGAATAAATTATGTAAAATGCAAAATTGATTTACATATTGAGAATAAGAACATTTACTCCTACTATGTGCCAGGCATTCTATTGGGACTTTACATCTGTGAAATCACCAATGTTTGTTTCCCGCATCCACAGGAAATGGGCTCCTCAGAAAGCTGGGATTCCCTGAAATTACCTCCATCGTATCCCTCACTTCCACTACCGCTTGGAATTGCAATGGGAAGTTGGTCCTTGATTTCTACTATTACACTATAGGAATGTAGAGTATAATGCCACATTTTTCAGAAAATGTTTAGCTTGGTTTAGCCATCAGGTAGCTGTGAGAAGGTTAAATCAGCAAAGAAGAGGAGAGAAGGACAGAGAGAGGAGATACGGGGGAAAAGGCAGCATTCTCATAATTCTGGATCCAGGGTTCTGGAAGAAGAGATGTGGAGCTGTGGCACCTGTTTCCTGTTTCCTCTTCCATCCTCTTGCCAGGAGCAGGTGCCAATGACAGGTGTGTATGGGAGTATTTTAGAATTAATAGTAAGCATCTCTGAGGAGACAGTAGAACTGTGGTGATAATTTAAAGTATTTCCAGTATTCTGAAATAATGGGGTTAGTCAGAGACCTTAAAATAAAAGTAATTTAAATACATACCCCCCTTGAGGGCCCGGCTTTGTTGAGACACAAGGGTGTTACAGGGAATATAGTATAACCTCATTTTTTTCCACACGTGAGGAAACCAAAGCTCAACAAGATCAAGTGACATGCCCATCCTATGCCTTGCAGCTAGTTAGTGACAAGCGTGAAATAGAGATTTGATGACATTTCACCCAATATCCTCTACATCACCCCATAATGTTATCTCAGGGAGGTGTCACCACATCAAAGATCTCTATGCAATATTGAAGAAAGAACCCAGGCAAACACTTTAAGACTCGTAGGACAAAGGCTAATGGGATATGATGAATTTCACGATGAAGCAGAAAAGTATGGACTTCCTGGTCAAACAAGGGCAAAACATGCATAATGTAAAATTATACTTACACTATGTGTGTTTTTGCTAATTGCATATTATACCAGAGAGAGGAGAGGGAGGAGGCAGGGCAGTTATCTAGGAAAAGGGGTCAGATATATACATATATTGAATTGCATGTTGTGAGAAATAAATAAATAAAGTAACTCAATTAA
>NW_006297819.1:2257231-2260333 GCF_000327345.1 Myotis davidii | reverse complement strand
TTTCCTACCAGGCGGCCACCGTGTGGGGCCTGGCAAATAGCAACAGATCATTCTCGTTGGGGATGAAAAAAATAAGTAATTCTTTGGTTAGTTTTCCTGAATGCCTTTAATATCTCCTCCCCATAGGCTTATTCTGCTTAAACCCGTTTCTGTTTTTCAGAGATGATGATCAGCAAAAGATATTACTTTTTTAAATTAATCACCTACCCCAACCTTACTCCTAGTGTGTAAAAAATCAGAGTCATAAGACCCTTTCTCTGCCTTCCAATCTTTACGTGAAGAAACTATAACAAAGGAAAATGTCTGTAGTTTTCCTTCAAGAGCCATAGGAAAATTCTGAAGTACAAGTAACATTGTGGTTGCTTCTGTATTTTGTAAGGAAGAGATTGCATACATAGTTGTAGGAAAGCGTGTAGTGGGAGGTGCTTACACATATATGTACCCTTATTGTTTTATATAACTTACCTCGTTCAAGATGGACATATAAGAAAAAAAATACTTAGAATTTTGGCTGGTTATTAAAAAATTCACAAAGTCTTGTTCTTGGCAGTTTATATGATTTTCTTTTCTCAATCTATACTGAAACCTGGGAGCAAAGATTCTCTTGATTTTGGAGGTTGGTTTTGGAAAGTAATAAGATAGGAAACGATATGCTGTCTGTGCCAGGAACCATAGCAGATACTTATTTAATCCTTACACCTATTTTTTTTTCCTGTGTTTTATGGTTCTCTGCTAGCACCAAGAAGAATTTCTGGCACACAGTAGGAAGTTAATATGTACTTGTTCAATGAATAACAAGCAATTCACCAATCTGAGTAACATTACCATCATTGTGGTGATATAAAGATTCAGAAAGATTAAATTTCCTGATGATGATCTTAAAGTTAAGCAGTAAGCAGAGCCAGAACTTAAGCTGTTTCCCTCACACTAGAAGGGCTCCCTTTTCTGTACTGTGTAGCTATGGGAAAAACAAAAACAAACAAACAAACAAACAGCAATGGTGAGTAGAGGATGAAGTGTCCTGTGAAGTATGGGTAGAGATGTTTGACATTGATTTAAACAATAAAGGCCTCTTCTAAAGGTAAGGAGGACAAGGAATAAGGTAGTGATTTTATAAGTCAGTCTGCACTCACGTCTTATGCACATTTATCTTCAAAAATAATTCTATTTAGTATGCAAGGTAAAATTCTCTACATATTTTTTTATATTAAGATAGTTTTCCAATGTTTCAATAATCTGATATATATGTTCATATAATTGTTTCACATGATTGTGAGGAAAATTAGTTAATAAGACTTACCCTTAATTCTTCTCACTGGGGAGACCACTTTGAGGTTGTCAGCTTTAGTCACACATGAGGTTGCCACCCATGACCTCTCAGACACACTGGCAACAAGTGTGCCATGGGCCATGGCACAATAAATTATGACTAAAGAGAGAAAAGACTACTCAGAGGGGATAATAGAAATGAAGTGGGAGACAAGGTGGTAAGCAGAGATCAGAAAGGGATGGTAACCTTACACTTGGGTTACAACCATACAATAAGATAACAGAGCCCCAACTAGGGCTAGAGTAATTTTTTGTCTCTTATTTATCTATAAAAATTGTAAAAATCCAGATATGAAATATATTATGAAAGAAAGTTCTAATGATATGTACTACCTTTTATGCAGTGCAACTTATTTTCCCATTCTCTACTCTGACACTTACTAGTAAAATTGACCTATTTGCAGAGTTGAATCCTTATTCTAAATTAACATATTTTAGGAATAAACCTTGAAGTGAAGATGAAAGGAATGTAAGGAGATATGCTTAACCTTTACCACACAGTGAAAAAAAAAAATAAGGCATTGTGCTTTTCTGCATACCACTCCCCTTACTGTTATCCCATGCTACTGCCATCCTGGATACCCCAATTGCCCTAGGAGTTAAAGAGAGCCTGGGAAATTTCTCCATTTACAAACTCAAAGGCATTTTCTAAGGTCATATTGCTGAGTAAACTGAACCCAAACTTTGATCCCTATGAATCAAACTTTGGGGCCTTGTGAATTTGCTTATAAATATTGACTTTGCATTCTCATCTCTAAACCCTCATTTTAGCATAAACCTAACACTTTGACTAGGCCCATATTTGAGAATCACAATCACTGTACATGTAGGTAGTGTGTAGGCCAACAAAACCTCATAAATATGCTCAGGGTTCTAAGAAGTAAGGACCTGTATTGTCTCTGGCAGCTTAATGCTAGACAATGTACATCTCTCTACCTCTTCCTTATAGCACAAAGAAATAGATGGGCTATCTCAACTAAAAATGTCAGCATTTTATTGACCAATAATCTACTAGATTTCACAACAGCAGTATATGAATTATGATTTCTCTTTTTAGGGACTAAAAGGACATAATTATTATTCAGGAAAACCTGTTTTTTCCATTCTCGCATTTCAAATGTTATTTCATTTTTAGGATGCTTGTATTTTTCCTATTTTACAAAATAGTCCCAGAGATAAGAAGTATTTTCTTTCTGACTCATCATTCTATGCTCAGACTATTAGACCATACCACCTGCTAGAGGGTGACATGAATCTCATTAAACATAGCTGCTGTTATTAATGATCAAGCACAGTTCAATGAGTACAGTAAAACTTTAAACATAAGCATGAAGCAAAACACTAAAGATAAATTAGGGCTGCAATGAAACTCAGCTTCAATAAAGCATCTGGCTGAAATATCTATACTTAGCTTCAGTCTGGAAAATACTGGCTGTAGAATATTAACCGTGGGCATTCTATACAACAAATATTCATGCTTTAATCTTTCATTCATCCTGCAAGTGAACCTACACCAAACTTGTAAAATCTAACCTAAAAACGATTAATGGGAACTCTATCCTATATAATAAAATATGCAAGGTAATATGCAAATTGTCCTCTGGACCAGGAGTTTGACCTGAGTTCGCCCAGGGGCAGAGCCGGCTGGCCAACTTCCCATGTCCTCTCCCCCCGGCCGATCTGGCCCAATCAGGGCAGGCCGGCCGGACCCCACCCATGCATGAATTCATGCACCAGGCCTCTAGTATAATATAAATTCACAGGATTTATCTC
>NW_006297819.1:2242758-2256687 GCF_000327345.1 Myotis davidii | reverse complement strand
TGTTTATGTATGTTCATACAACATTTGTGCTGTAGCTTTCAGTTTACCAAGTGCTTTCACATGCATTTTCTCATCAAATTATCACAATGAACTTATGACATTATTAATTCATCTAAAATAAGAAAAAGCTAAAGTCTATTTTGCATAAGTACTGAGACAAACAGGAAAAACACAAGTAAAACGTCTCTAATCCTGTGTTGATAAACCATTGACTCCAACAACACAATCTAATTCAAGATAATGAAATTGAAACTATGCTCCCACACAATGTAGATAAAGTTACTTTCAGGTTATATTTTAAACAACATTCTGTCCTCATTCTACCTGTTCTCTTGCTGCTCTTTCCTGGAGTAGATTAAATATGAAGTACTACCAGAGTGAAGCTTTGTGCTGAGTAAGCCTCTAATGCTATAGAGGACCCAGCATGAAAATGATTCCTGCTTTAGTTGTCTGGTTACCCTTTCCACTTGGGTGATGAGTTCTCACATCTTCTCTCCCTAATTCTGTTAATTGCAGCACTCAGATAATTCATTAATGCAAGGTGTTGAGATCCACTTCATATGATACCCCATCCCTTGTAAGACTATTGTATAACCAAAATCAAATTCTTGAGGACCTGGAGCTCAATGTGTTAAGAGATGTCACTTGCATTTTGTTGCCAGTTTTTAGGTCTTGAATTTTTTCAACTACCTACCACATGCTTGGTCTCCAGTGGAGATATACATGGAGAATAACCAGATATAAACACTATTATTTGTAACTAGAGCTGTGGGTCCAAACCACTGGAGGTTTTAGCATTGATAAACTGGCCTAGAATATATATAAGCTAGGAAGACATATTTTGCATAGAAAAGAGTGTGAACTATATTCTCCACTTCATGCTTCCTTTTCCCTGGTCCGCACAGTGATTTCCTGTTACCCTTCTCTGTTATTGCTGGAAAGGAAGGAGAGGACATATTTATTACCCATTATGAAACTCCATAATAACTATGAGGAAGTGAAAGAATTGATCAAAATGTAAATACCCTAAAGATAAAATAATTCCCTCAGCCGAAACCAGTTTGGCTCAGTGGATAGAGCAACGGCCTGCAGGCTGAAAGGTCCCAGGTTCGATTCTGGTCATGGGCATGTACCTGGGTTGCGGGTACAGCCCCAGTAGGGGGTGTGCAGGAGGCAGCTGATCTATGTTTCTCTCTCATCGATGTTTCTAACTCTCTATCTCTCTCCCTTCCTCTCTGTAAAAAATCAATAAAATATATTTTTTAAAAAATTGCATAATCAGGATCTTTAGAAATTTTGCTCTTCAGCCTAGAATTTGTGGACCCTTGCACAAAATTTGTTTCTTTAATCTAGAGCATGTAAAAACCTGATCTGAGGGAATATAAGAAAGTTGGGAATATGGAAGTATTGCACCTTCACTTTGAAAATAGTGGGACTTATTCTAAATGCAAAGAAAAGTTTAGAAAGAGAAGGTTTTGGCATGAGAGCCATTCTGCAATGCTATCACTAAAATAGTTACATCTACTTATAACCAGCTCTGCCCTTTAGATCCTACTGGCTGTAATTTTTTGAGCAGCTATTTTCTAGAGCAGTACATCTTCAGCTTTATTGTATACTAGTGGCCCAGTGAACAAAATGCATGCACATTAAAGGGGGATTAATTACAGGAAATATTTTCATATTGCTATTTGCCCTTTCTCTATAATAGAAGTGTCAGAGTTGAAAGGAAATTAGTAAAATGCATATGAAAATAATAAATAAATTTATTAATAAATAAATAATAACAAAATGATATAACAACAACAAACCAGGGACACACACAGGCAGTGTCATGTAAGTGCTGGGTGGGGACACACGCAGGCAGCACGACATCCAAGGTCAGGGACACAGGCAGGCAGTGTTACGTCCCTGGCCAGGGATGCATGCAGGTAGTGTCACGTCAGCACTGGGTGGGGACACACACAGGCAGTGTCACATTAGTGCTGGGCAGGCCTGAGTGCACCTCTGCCAGGGGCTATCTCCGCTGGGGGCTGCCTCTGCTGGGGGCCGCCCTGGCCCAGGCCACATGCAGGCCCTCCTGGTGATGACAGTCCTCACCCACCCACTCCTGCTGTGCATGCCTCCTGCTGAGCGGTCATGATGTTACAGCGTCCCGGACAATTTGCATATTCCTCTATTATTATATAGATATTAATTAGTGGGGGATTTTATTTAAGTGCAGGTTTTGATATAAGTCTGGGTTGGGCATGAGATTCTGGATCAGTAAGAAATTCCAGATGATGATGTTGATGCTGCTGGTCCACAGACTACATTTGAATAACACTTTCATTCTGATTGTATGACATAGCAATGAAAAATGGGTATGAGCTAGCCATATACATTTCAGAGAAAATTTACATTAAATTCCCTATTTCATATAGCATTCATAAATGCACTCAGGTAATAAAGTAGGTTGATATATTTATAGTTTTATTTACATTAAGATTTTCAGTACAGTTTCCTTCTTTAAACTAAAGTTCAATTTTTATGAATTTTTTTAAGTGCATGCCCTTATGCTAATATTCTTTTGGAAAAGGGCCCTCTAGAAGAATAGCCAGAAAGGTCAAATTGCCACAACCGTCATGGCAAAGATCTTCAATGTAGACCACGTGTGCTTTTACCCACACAGGGTTAATACAGAGTTGCCATGTTTATTTCTGATAAAAGCATGAATTTCTAAAATGCAAAGTGACAACATTTAGCTTTCTTCCTTTTTTCATATAGAAAGCAACTCAAAAAAAAAAAATAAAAAAGAAAAGAAAGTGGCTCTGGCCTGTCCTGACCTCTGAGATATATATTTTGCAAGGAATTTTTAAGTTTTGGCCCAAAAAGTGTTCTTTCATCCATCCTCCTAGAGGCTAAAATGAAAACCAGGATGAAGGACCCATGAGTGGCTGCTTTGGAGGGTGGAGGAGGGGCTGTCCAAATGCAGTAAATCACCAAGGAAACGTGAGGTCTATTTTTCTGTGAAGCTAAACTTCAAAAAAACAGGCCAAGAGACAAAAAAGGGAAAAGTGTGACTGCTCCGACAGCAAAAACAAGCAAATATCTCCAGAGGGGATTAGTCTCCCTGCTTCAAAGTAACCAAAACAAAGAGAGCTGAGCCTGCTTCCTAGGGAACAACACCTGTCCATCAGACGAGGATGAGCTAATCAAACAGCAAGCAGCGCCTATGTGCAATTCAACAGCCTGGATGGCTAATACCAAATGCACACTTTCACTATCAAGATTTCATTTTCAAAGTCAATCCCTTCTCTTGAAACCACAGGGACATTGGAGGTCATCCACATCCAGGCCAAACCCCCACTGAATTCAGCATGCACATTATGCCCATCCTCTCAGCCTGCCTTCCAGGCTTGGTTCTAGCAGGGTGCCTCCTATCTTCCCAAACAGCTTTAATCGTTAGAAAATACATCCTTAAAATGGAGCCAAAATTTAAGGAGAAAGTTTCGGTATTTGGAAAACAAGTCAACCTCACTTACAAGCAGGAATCCTTCAAATAAAAGGATGGTTATTATGTCCCCATAAAATATCCCTTCTTTCAGTGTAACATCTCACAGGGTAGTATATATATATTTTTTTCTCTTTTTTTTGCCATCTGATTACCAGCATGTTTTCAATGGCTCCTGTAAAACACATTGGCTAAGCATAACCTAACCAATGCAGAGTAAGTTTGGAATTTTACCTCCCGCAGTCTGGAAACTATGTATCTATTAGCTCAGTGTAAGATCACTCTGCTCTGTATCATAAACTGTGCCGACAATTAATGTCTGTTTTTACATAAAGTGATATTAAGCTACATTTCCACCATTCTGCCTTGTGGAAGCTTTAATCTAAGTGTGGGACTTCACACGTATCCTATTGATTTTCAGCTTGTTAGCTTTAGCTCACTATTTAAGCTGACAGTCTTTTGAATTTTTATTTTGTTATTCAGAATATTAGATATCCCTCACAAATTAGACTTCTGAAAATTTGATAAACAGGACCTCTATTTTGTTATCCTGGTCACTGCTGAAAATACCAAGTGGAAAAAGGCCCAGAGCAGAAACAGTGTGGGTTTGGAGGCACTGTCAGTATATTTTATCAGCCAAATACAGATTTTCATAAATGCTCCATTTTCTCTCCTTTTCCACTCTTTCATTTAGGGGCCTTAAGCAAGACTTGCATTTGGGAAACATATCAGACCTAAAAGAATCCTCACTTTGACTATTGGGCTCTCACCCTTTCTTCCTTCCTAGGGATACGATAATACCCAAGACTCAAGCTAATACTAGAGACAAGACTCAAGTCTAAGTTTTCCTTGCTCTAAACTCCATGTCTTTTCTTTCTTTTCTTTTTTTTTTTTCAATTAGAGTTTGCATTCAGTATTAATTTGTGTTAGTTTTAGGGGTATAGCATAATGGTTAGATAATCATATACTTTACAAAATGTTCCTCCCTGATATTTCCAGTACCCACCTGGCTGGCACCATACATAGTTTAGTACAATATTATTGACTATATTCCCCATGTTCAACTATATCTCTGTGTCTGTTTTGTAATTTCCGCTCTGTACTCTAAATCCTCCAATCCACCACCCCCTCTGGCAACCGTCAGTTTGTCCTCTGTACCTATGAGTCTGTTTCAGTAAGTCTTAGAGAGTACACTATACCTCTTTCCAAGAACCCAGAGGATTCCACTGGACATTCAAATAGATCAGATTAGAGAGTTCAGTGACTCACACTTTGGGAATTTAAACAATGATGTGAGAACAGCTATTGCAATTGGAAGCACTTCTCATGATGGATATAGAGGTGTGTTTCTTAAACTAAGAATAAAATAAAATAAAATTTAGTGTGTTAGTAGCTGCATTTCAAGGATGATGTGGTCTTGCAGTAAATAAGCAGAGAGAGATTTTGTTGAAGGCTAAATGCGGTGTGGTAACTAATCAGCATACTCTCTACAAACATCCCCTGCCTTTATTTTCAGTTGCTTGTTACTTCAATTCACACCGATTTATCCTCACTCACAACTCAAACCACAACTTTCTCATTGCCTGACCTGAGGCATGGATAGCAATTTTCAGTGTAATCAGCCAGAGGATGTAATCAGTGCAATTAACAGATGGATTGGGAATACTACATGAAGCCTAAATTAAAATTTCACTAAAATTGCTGTACTGTATCTGTAAATATCCACACTAAACAAATATTTCTCAGGATAAGTTTCTGGCACATAATTTGAATGTAAAACTTTTGAAGGAGTTCAGCTCCCATCTTCATCTTCAATTCAATGACTCAGTATACTTTATTGAGCACCTACAGTTTTCCTGTTCTTATGATGAAAGAAAAGTAAAATAGAATGTGGTATATCTCTTCAAGAAGACTGTTGTATTAAATAAGTAAGTCTTAAAATCACACAAAAAATTCTGAAATAGTAAAAGACAATGGTAGGCTGAAAATGCAAATAACAAGAATATTAGCTCAAGAGGAGGAATTTTATATTTGGCTCTGTTTAATAATCTGTCTTGAATTTCATGGGTCATCACTATGATCAACCTCAACTCCCTGACTCCTTTTCTTATCCATCTTACTTGCTTTACTCAACCTTCCCCACCCCCTTGCTGAGTCCATCTTCTCCCTTGCTTTGCCTATGAAGGAATACCTAAATTGTGCCAGGGACGGAGGGGGAAATAAAAACATAAAGTCAGCCTGACTAGTTTCATTTTAATTTATGACTATAAACTCATTTGGACCCTGAGCAGTGCCAAAATTCTATTACTTTCTTCAATAAACATGCTTTCCCCCTCTCTGAATATATTTATTTCATACTTCTTGCCTGAAATCTCTCATCCCCACTCCCCTCCTCACTCTAAGTTGATGATCTGCTTTATACATTGTTAATAAAATAAACTATTACAGGGGATTTTTTATACTCTCAGTAACAAATTGGAAAAACCAATTTGCATCTTGGCTCACCTAATTCAGTGTAAAAACATTCGTTCTCTCAGAAAAGGGAAAATCCCTGCACCTGAATACTAAGTTCCATCCTCATGCAATTTCTCAAGAACTTTGCTCTTTTATTTATTTTAATTAATATGTTTTTATTGATTCTCAGAGAGGGGAAGGGAGAGGGAGAGAGAGATTGAAGCATCAATGATGAGAGAAAATCATTGATCAACTACCTCCTGCAACCTCCTCCTGGTATCCAGCCTGCAATCTGGGCATGTGCCCTGATTGAAAATTGACCTGTGATCTCCCGGTTCATGGGTTGATGCTCAACCATAGAGCCACACTGCTGGTCCTTTTGTATGTTTTTTAACTGCTTGATAAATCTTTCTGTTTTCACTAGACCATTTCCCATATGAATATCCAAAATATTTATATTCAAACATAATCAGTATCTTTCATCTTTAAAAAAGAAGGAAGGAAGGAAGGAAGGAAGGAAGCAAGGAAGGAAGGAAGGAAGGAAGGAAGGAAGGAAGGAAGGAAGGAAAGATAGGAGGAAAAGAGGGAGGGAAGCAGGAAGGGAGGAAAGAAAACTCCCCTAATTCACCATCTCTAAAAATAGGAGAGAACTATAGGGATACTTGAGTAAATTAAGGAACCAGAGGCTATATTTAAAATGAGATAAAATATAATATAGTCAGAGTAAGGGAATGAGAATGTTAAAATATTTTAATTGTGGTTGTGGTTAGAAAATGGAATTTTGAAATTTAACATAAGAAATGAACATTTTAAGAGATGACAGTTAAATTATTAACATTGTCACTACTGAGAACTGAAGTAAATGAAATTTGAAACTTATCAAAGAAGCCAAAGTATTTGGAAAGCAGAATGCTGTGCTGGTCAGCCACATGAAACCTGAAATAAACATAGGATGATAATAGGATTTGAGTAGAACAATGGGAAATAAACTAGCTGGGAGGATAGCAACCAAAAATGGTAGAAATAGATAGATGGCATGAGACTTACAAGAACATCTTTGTCTTTGTTTTATTTTTAATTTTTTTTAATGAGATCAGAGGATATGGCTTGAGAATAACCAATTGGTTGAGAATTAACGAGAGAGATCATATGAATCAATTGACAAATGATCATTCTCTACTTCTTAAAAGGTTTCCTAGGTAAGCAGTATCCTTGGAAGTGAATCAGACTTCAATTAAGGCCAGTGGCACAGGGAGGGAGTTGGGATGTCTGAGAGTTAAATTATCATTGGTCAGACACTGCAGAATACATAGAGGAAACGTTGAGGATAATCAAAGAAGATGAGGTGAGAGGAATTAGATCATCAGAATAGGAATGAAAGTATGGGCACAGCAGGGACATAAAGACTTGACCATCAGTGATTAAAGGTGGCAAGGGTATGAGACCAAATGCATTAAAATCACTTAAAGTTTATAAATAGAACTTTCAGCTTGTTATTTCGTCTCATGTAGGCACAGAACTTCCCAATGGCTGTGTGATAGAGATTCTCAGACTTCAGCAATGGAAATCATGTTCTTAATCTATTTTCGTGTTGAACTGTATAAAACATTTTAAACAATAAACACATAGTGTAGATTCAGGTGGTAGATTCCATTCTCAGTTTATTTTTCTTAGTGGACAAGATGTCTCCTATTATATTATTAATTTAATAGACTCATGTGAAATACAGATGGAAAAGCTATACATAGGAAAAATGACACTTGATCCATTATTTGTCATCAGGAGTATATTTAAGCTGGTTTGATAAATGCATGCAATTGTTCCAAGATAACCTCATTCTTATTCCCAGATTATTTCCATTTAAATAATCAGTGCAAAAACATAATTGAGCATTCATGTATGCAGTTGATTTGTAACATATGAAATAACCTTTCCACTGCAAAGTTACATTTTTTAGAATTTATTTTAGAATGTGATTTCTATGAAGATTAAATTAAATTAATACTTCTAAGTATATACAGTGAGCTAATTCTCTCTAGAATGGAATAAAAGAGATGAAACATTCTTATACAATATAGAGGGGGATTCTGTGATTTCTTCCTGGATGTCATTACTTAAAGTTTTTTCACCATCTCACGTCCCTAAGCAAACAGATTAAATGATGTCTAAACTCAACTCTCTAGCATCTAACATCCCATCCGCCTGATTTTTCAGTTCTTCTGCCAATGTCATACTCCCTGCTCTCCAAGACTGAGGTCTCTGTGAATTGTTACTTCCTTTATTATGCCCTCCAACAACACAGATTTCTTGTGTATGTTCCTGAGCACTGTGTAAATGAGATCATGTTTGTGTGCACATCATAATTGTGTCTTTAAGAAAAGTCTCTTAAAATACTAGTAGTCAAGCACCTAGGCTTAGAGTGAGTAATATAGATGGGGGGGGGCATCTTTTGTAATGATTTTGTTGTAATTTTCTAAGAAATACGTTAAGTTTTCACTGCATGGGTGAGGAAAACCATAGGAGAATGCTGCCTGTTGTGTTCAATTCCATTGTTTCTGGTCACAAGATTCTCTGGTTTAGCTTAGAAATCACTCTTGCATGTCATTCTTGCAGAGGCCGGAGCACTGCTGAATGGAAGAGAGAGAGAAAGGATGAAATGATAACTGTTCTGCCATATGCCATTGGGCAGGGTCAGACTAAGTCCATTTATATATGGAGATGGAGATGGTTCATCAGTCATTTCAGTGCTATGTGACTTGGAGAGGTGAAGCATCAGGAGTCTAGGAAGCTATAGTTGTGCAGGGCTTCAGCCACTGTGTTTTGAACTAGACATTTTCCCACACTGCTTCAATCTTTATGAAACTGAATGTGCTTCCCAGTCCCTAGCATCCATTTGGTCCCCTCTCTGAGAGCCCAGGTAAGATGGCGGAAACACTGTGCATCCACAGCCACAGCTGGCAGCTTGGTTTCTGGACCCATAATCATGCCAATCAGTGCTTCCTATGCAAAACCTTTTCAACAGCCCTGAAGCCAAAGGCCCTAGTTGATGCCACCAGATTTCTCTTTCAACTCAAGTCTTACAATTAGGAAGCTTTGTGTTTTTTTACACTTATGCATTATGATGGTTATTTAGGCTGAGCACAATAGTCTCCAAGAATATGCTTCCCCAATCCATGCCTTTCTCCTACTCAGCAATGTTGCTAAAAAAATGCAGCCATCAATGAAGGTCACAAGTAATGCTGGTCGTTAAGGCAACAGGCAACAGTTTCATTTCCTCCAGCTCTCCACTGGAAGAAAGCACAATATAGAAATCTCCATAGAACTCTATGATCTGCTGTACCTTTACAGCCTGCCAACTCATCCTGATATACAAAAAATCTAAGCATTTGTTTCCTGTAGTCATGCCTTCAACCCGCCCATTACAAGACATAGAATCCACCCACCTTATATGGTTAAAAATAGTCCTACTAAAAGGAAGTGGTCATTTCTGTTGCAGCTGTGAAAATCAGAGTTTTATTATAGCATCTGACAGCTATATAATAAATGGGTAAGAACATTTTAAAAATAAATTAAAGCTGTGATCATCTTCTCCCCCAATACAAAGCAGTTCTCAAAAGCACCAAATACCTAGTAGTAAAAGTGAAAATAAAAACTCAAAATTGAGCATGAAATTATAAATCTCTCACCCTGAAAGAAGATTGACACTTAACGATTGAACATAGGAAGTATCATAGCCTCCCTCCACATTTCTAGTCTGTGGGGATAACTCAGAAGGGACATTTATTTTGCACTATGAAATGAGGGGTTGTTCTGTTTGTTTTTGTTTGGTAGCAAGGTAGAAGCATGACAATTGTTGCTACAGAACTTAAAGGAAAAATAAGCAAAAACAAGGTATTCTTAGGCTATTAAGTAATGCAGACAGCCAACATTTTGCAGAATATGGGAAGATGAAAGCATCCATAAGAATCAATAGAAAGCAATTCTACTTAAAGTGAACTTTCAACCTTTAAAGACACAATGGTTAAGAATTATCTTCAAATCATTAAAAGATCCACCATAAGTGGGATCAGTCTATCCCAGTACACAAAGACAAGAGTCCACTATAATACGGAATATAGAGGAAGGTATCAGAAGAGGCCACACTGGACCAAAATAGATTAATATTTTAAATATGCTAATAAAATCCTCTCTCTTATTTTGGTAAACATCACTGTCTAATTTTCATATTTTATTGTTCATATAGTCCATTTCGGAATTTGCAATCCAAATAACATTGACCTAGAACCCATCCTAATATGTTTGGAACATTTCACTGATGTTCTCCAAGATTCCTATTAATCCATAGACCTTCTATTTTCATGATCAGAACCCTCTCATCCTTATGTCCTGCCCTCTCAGTCTCATCTTGCTTCCTTTGATTCTTCATGTCTCTCTGTCCCATGGAAGCTTAAACATGGAACATGGATCCCTTTTCATGATACCCTAGGCATTATTTTCACAAGAGAGCAAGACACTATATCTAGGGGTAGCAACTGAGTAGGGAGATGCCACTTTGCTTCACATCACAGCATATAACTTCACACTTCCCAAAATATGTCTTGGGTTTTTAGGTAATGATGACTCCATTTAATTCTCACTAATTGGTTTTTTTATTTATTCTAAACTTTTTTGCCCTACCATGAGGCTGAATTTCTAAACCCACCTTTTTGAATTCCCCTCACATATTCTCATTGCATGCCAAGAGAGGGGTAAAACAGATAAGTGGCGATGACTACCAAGTGTTGTTCATGGCTGTCTGGGTGGCCATGTGGTGCCACTGCAGTCCCTTGGTTTTCACTCTTAGTTACACCTGCTAAAAACAGAGAGACCTGATAGGCATGGAGGCAGACATTGTCCTTGCTAAGCCTCATACCAACGCTGGCAGTGCAAGTTGTCTTTCTGCATTGTTGATCAGTCCTGCATTAGAAATTTAGTGCTGAGACTAAAGAGCATCCATGAACTTTTGAAGTAATTATTGTGATTGCTTCTGCAGTAGATAATAAAGGGCCAATTCTGATTATGCTAGTGTGTTCTATTATGGACTCAGAAGTTAAAGACAGTATCTGTAAAAATCCTTCTGTCAGAGTTAATCCTCTCAAGAGTTTACTGAGCAGGCAGGGGTAATGTAAAGTGCCTCCAAGAATATGGAAATTAGTTTACTTATTGACAGTGAAATTATCAATAAGCAACACAAAGTAGAAGATTAGTCATCTGTTGACATGCCAAATATAGTTTATAAAATGGGAAACAAAGCAGATTTGAAAACATCTGAGTTAAAGTAAGATGACTTTATCAAAAGCTTTAAGAAAAAGAACTGAAAAATGAAAGATGAAAACCAAACATGTTAATTGACCTGAAGAAAAAGAGAATAGTGATTTTCATAGGTTCATAAAGAAAGGCAATGTATCTTTAACAAAATCCAGGCCAAAGAATTCCTTGAAGAACAAACATGAATCTCTGGTGGGCACATTCATGTCTACTTATGAAATGGAGTGAGGACTTTTCCCATTATATCTTGAGCTACTTTATCACCAAGAAAATCTACCTAAGTTGCATTGCTCTTATTTAATGCTCCCCAAATAACCTTCTGATTAAAATAGCTGACCGCTCATGTAGATTTTCTGACAGAGGAAAGAATACAATGGCAAGCTGATTTGATTTTTGGTCAGCCTGGGACTTCTATTAACTTATTTGTGCATTAATTTCCACATCTTTAAAGTGGAATTAATAGCAGTGAGTGTGTAATAGAGATATAAGCTAATTAATTCATGTGAAGTATTTAGAGCATTGCTAGCTACATATCTGAATTCCAACTAAATTTTATCAATGTTGCTGCAAATGATTATGCTGGCAAGAAGCTGAGTTAGGAAGGTAGGAGTTAGTCCCCAAAACTTGATCATCTTTTACTATGGTGACAAAGCCAAGTATGTATAATGTTGGGGACCCAAGGTACTAATCTTTGCAAATTATTTCCACTTTGCAAAGCCTGAGCCAAGCTATCTCCTATGTCTGCTTCTCTTCTACATCCCTCCCAAAGAGTTTGTAATTTGTAGAAAGATATTTTTTTGGGGGGTGAACATTTCTTTAGCAAGGCTTGGTAGTCAAAGCATATATGAGACTTATTCTGAATAGTTTTTTATTCCAATGCAATGAAAATGATTTGACAGGAACCACCAATTAGGAATCAGCAAACTTTTTCTGTCCAAGGAAAGATAGTGAATATTTTTAGCTTTATACACAATATAATTCTGGTCCCAGCTACTCAAGACTGAAGTTGTATCATGAAAACAGTCATAGAAAACATGTAAACTGTCTGACCAGTGCTTAGTGGCTGAGCACCAACCTATGGTTCAATTCCTGGTCAGGCAGGGCACAAGTCCAGATTTCAGGCTCTATCCCCAGTAGGGGGAGTGTAGGAGGCAGGCAATCCATGATCTTTTCTCATCATTGATGTTTCTGTCTCTCCCTCTAACTTCCTCGCCGAAATCAATAAAAAAGAAAAGAAAAGATGTAAAATAATGAAGATTTTAGTTTGCAAAAGCAGGTCATAAACTGTCTTTGTTTCATAGGCTATTGCCTGCTGATCCATTCTATTGATTAAAAAGACTAAAGAGATATTATTAATTAATTACAACAGAAACTGACATGACTTAAAACTTGATTCAAACTGATTATTTATTGATCTATCTACACCCATAGAGTTTCCTGTACACACATGCACACTAACACACACATGCACCCACACATTAAGATAACAGGCATTGACCTCAAAGAAATAAAGCAAAACCAAAGTTCAAGATAGAGCTAAATAGATGGAGTCTATGACATAGAATACCATGTGTTGACTTCAAAGTTATTGTCTTAAATGTTGTAAAATTACAGTTCAATGAAAGTACAATAGAATGCAATTGTGCTAAAAGGTGAAAATTCTGATCATTGACCTTCTATATGGGATACCACTTTATAGTGCAGAGCAAAAGGAATCAACAGAAGGTAAGAGGAGGGGGAATAATTTTCACCTCAGAGACCTTTAAGCTTTGAACCCAGCCCATGCAAGGAAAACCAACAATAGAAGTTGGGTGTGAGATGAGGGATCCACATCTAATTATGGTTTAAAGCAAAACTCCAGACCTCTGTATACTCTGTCTTCTCACCCTGGACTGTTTTCTTTCACTTGTCAAATCCCCCTCATCAAGTCAATCCTTGTTCGAATGTGACCTCTAGGCAGAGTTTCACTGCCGGATGCTCTGGCTGCTTTTATCAGCCAAATCTGGTTGTATCATAAATTGATCTGTTTATTGGTCTCATATTCCACCACAACTATGCTCAAAACAGAGATAGTATCTTCTTGGTGTCCAGAGCGGCCTACACAAAGCCTATTTCACTATCGAACATAAAATAAAATGTCTTGACTTACTTCATGTTTATTAACAGAAGTGAAGTAGTACTAGACCCTGTTGACCCTGCACATATCCACTAGTCTCAGCAGCTTGCATTAGATCCTCCTTTCTTCCTGAAAAATTATAGCTACCTAGGCCCATTCAATGTTACCTCTATCATTAAGTCTTTCCCAACCATCTTTTACCTGTCCCTCTGCAATATTTCCTTGGCATTTGGCATGCCTATGTGTGTTCTTACATAGCAATTTTGTTATTAATTCTAACACAGCCCTACCTTCACTGAATTCTGTTCTTTGGAGGGTAGAGACTATGCTCAGCATAGCATTTTATGTGGTATCGATTCTTAATGAATCTGTTTTGAGTGAATGAATGAATGAATGAATGAGATTGCTTTATCTGTATACTTCAAACTTAAAGTTGGTGTTGAGAGTTTCTCAACAAACCTTTCAATCAATTAATTAAGTCTATTTTCTAGGAGCTGCCTGACCTGGAAAAGTCCCTTAAGAGGCTTCACTCTAAAACATTTTCACTCTACCTTCTTCTTGG
>NW_006297819.1:2230328-2242410 GCF_000327345.1 Myotis davidii | reverse complement strand
CAAAACACATTTTCAAGTCTTTTCAATAGTTTGTTGGCTTTTCAATTTTAGATTACTGCCTTTTTAAGGCTGGAGAAAGAAATTCCTAGTGTCTAGAATTCAACTTTCTAGTGTTTATAGAATAAGGACAATACTTTTTACTTTATTTACAAAAAAAAGTTACAGGAGAAGACAAAAAGAGGAAGCAAGCAATCAATAGAGGTAGCAGCACAGAGTCATATAGCTAGTAAATTATCTGATAGCCTGGACACTAAATTATCAATGAGTTCCCTGCCCATTATTTATCCTTGATCTGTTCTGCCACAGCACAGAGCGATGTTAGTTGGTACGAACCACTACATAGTACAATTTAGGGGCTCTATGATACTCCTGCAGTTGCACAAATGAGAGCAGTGCCATAGCATTGGCAGGAAACTGTGCCTTCTGAGAATAAATGCAGTTGAGATGCAACATAATATAACTGGAAGCAGGGCGCATTTTAGACTTTAAGAAGAGGCTTCTATAGTGCAGTGTTTATAAGAACAGACTTAGAAGCCACGCTGCTTGGGTTGTAAAGCTAGCTCTGCCTCTTAGTAGATAAGAGCCAGTTATCTCTCAGTTTCCACACCTATGAAATGGGGCAATGATAGTAAGTATCTCAGTAAGTTATTGTGACGATCAACTGAGTTGTATAAGTAAAACACAGGATAGTGCCTGCCACATGGCAATTGTGAGCTACTGTTCCTATATCATAGAAACATTGGCAGATCCACATACTTGGATCATGTGCAAACACTGAGGAGATCAGGTTGCTTATTTCCTAAGGAGGCTTCCCTCTGAGCTGCTAAGAAGGGCCTGCTGCAATCAGGAATAATTGTTACTTGCAGGTCTTATGATCAAATTATTCCTTCCAAGGCAAGACTCTGTATAATTTACTGTAATTTAGTTGCATGGCATCCTCTCCCTAGCCAGCTATTGTTCTCGAATTATTCTCATATTGGTTTAGACTAATCCGATTTGACCCTTACTTACTGTTGCCAGGAAGATTAAGCTAAAGTTTTTGGCAGCCAAAACCTCAGGTCACTGGTCCTGGACTAATCCCTGCCATTCATGGCCTTAGGGCAGATCCGTACTCTGTCCAAGGAACACCTTGGTAAGCACTTGGCCCAATTCCTTGAATGCTCCCTGACTATTCCATTGAAGGTCTCACTCAAGAGAACAGGAGCAGAATGCACCTCTACAGCTTCACTCCAAAATGAATACTTGGCAAGATGAGTTTATTTCTGGTTTAATCCCCTAAGTATGTGCATGGTAAGGCTCAGAAAACTGTAGCTATTAAGACAAGGCCTTTTAACCATTAAAACCTGGATGGTATATTCCTAAATGGCTTCAAAGCATACATAAACTATGGTAGTTCAAAATAGAACTTTTTTCAAAAAATGGGGAAAATAAAATGCTGGCAACTTTACAGTTTGGTACTTTGGGGCAAGCATTTGAAAAACATGCACACCTGTGAACTCTGAAGCATTCCATACTGCACATAATGTTTGATTAATCACCAAAGTGATTATGCTAAGTGCCATCCACACTAATTTAAACAGATATATAAATGGTTTGTAATTACAGTATATTGGGCTCTATAATTCGTTGCTTAGCAAAGAGGTATTTGTTGTGTAATTATGGTATCTCTGTGAGATATCTGCTGTGCATTCATGGTGTAGTTTATCCTGAGCTTGCAGACTGCCAGCAAGGCATGGCTCCCTTATACCTAAACTCAAGAAGTATTTAATAAAGGGTAAAGCCTTAGTTACCTTGGCAGATGAAGCACTCTACACAACTTGAGAAGTGAGAATGTGGAGAGATTTATTAAAATATTATAAAGCAAATACAGTTAACACTGTATTTTCCACACCATCGACAGGTAGCATTTGTATGGTTAACAATGTATTAACTCAAAACTATGTGCAGGATAATTATTAAAGTCATGGCCCACACTGGGCTCGTCATGTGGATTCAAGGAGAATACACCCCATACAGTTGAGTAGCAAGAAACTCTGTCAAGTGTATACTGGAAACTACATATATAGCCTCACATAGATAATAATACAGTGTTGAGCTAAAGTGAAAAGCTGACAGGGAAGAATAAAACAGTTTTTTTTTTTAAATCTAATTTTTTCCTTTATCTTAGAGCTAAAATGAATAGATTTTTATTCATGCCTGGGGCACTGACTGCTATATAATTGTGTCCAGTTGTCCATTTCCACTGAGTAGAGAGCAAAGGATAAGTGCTGCCTGAGAGAGAAAGAGAGAAGCAAAAGAAAGATTAGATTAAACATAAGACAGCTTCAGTTAAGCATTTGAGAGTTGTTATGGTTCTTGTTTTTAATAACTGAGACACACACAAATAAACCAGTTAAGAGAAAGAAAGAAACAGGTAAGAGATTTACATAGGATAGTAAACAGAAATCTTGAAATTTGTAGATTTCCATAACAATATAATCTCTTTAGATAAAGAGCATAAATGGGTAGTAAAATGCTATGCTTTAGGGAGCTCAGTTGGCCTAGTGCAAGTTAATATTTGGTACTGTCTCTGGGAGTGACAAAAACCATGGACAGCTAATCTTTTCTATATATGGGAATACATGAGATTCACAATTGTGTTCATATTCAAAAATTGCGCACTGAGTACCTCAAATATTTTGAGGAAATTATGAGTTCCCAATTAAATTATAATAAATATTTACACACTTGTAGAAAAAGAATGCAATTCATAGAAATAAACAACATATAATGAATGATTTCATGCAAGAAAGATGAAGATATCTGGGAAAACTTCTCTTACATCAAGAAATTTAATCTGATCTGTCTGGTTAGCACAGGAGATATAGAATCTGGGCATATTAAAGTTACTCCAGGCATGGACTTCATAATTTCATTGTTTTCATTAGACACATGCTAAAGAAATATGTATGTAAATAGAAAATGTTAACACTTTCCTGGAGCTCTATGGAAATTATCACATATTTTGCTTTTTTGTTGTTACCAGGAAGAAAAAATTAAATTACATCTGCACAATTTTTAGTAAATTTAAAAGTGAGCTTTATAATAAGGTGTTGGGAATAGGATGTTTAAAAGGTCCTAAGCATTTCTTCCATGATCTTTCCATATCAACCCTTGTGGGGTATAGAATCCTCTGATATTACAGCCTGGCCCTGGTGAAGGGTTATGGTAGACTTGCTTAGCGATAGAGAGTATAAACTTGAAGACATGAGCCAAAGCTATTTGACAATGTGTATAGACAGAAAGACACATATTTAGATATACAGAGAGAAAGTACATGTTGGAAGAATTTTCCAAAACACTTCAAGTATCATTTCTCAATGTTTAAGTAAACCTCCCGAATTTCTGATAATTTATATTATTTCAGCAATTAATCTATATTTTAAACTTAAAGCATAAAAATGTTTTATGACATTTCCATTTTACACATAAAAATATTACCAAATATTGTAAGTACATTAAAATTTTTTTGAATTTTTAAGTTCAAAAGTGTTTTGAAAATTGATATCATCAGTTTTTCTTCTCTCATAGCTTCAACCTTACACTTTCTATCTTTGACTGTAGTAGCGATTGCCTCTCTTTTTATTGTTACTTAAACATCATCCCCTCAATGGGGCCCTCTGAGGCTGCCCTTTCAAAAATTGCGACTCTTTCCATAATCACCACCCTTGCACTCCATGTCCCTCTGCCATGTTATATTTATCACCAGTTGATATAGTATACATTTTTATTTTTTACTTATTGCCTGACTCCCGTGCAAAGCAATGAAAGTTGCAAAAAAAGACTGGAAATGCTTTGTTATTTTGGTCACTCTAAGTCCTCAGCATCTAGACAACTCTATGTACTATAACTGGCTTCCATTAAGTATTTTTTAAATAAATAGATATGTTCCATGTTTTCAATTGCAATTTTTATGTGGCTGGAAAATGTGTTTCTTTAGCCTAGGACTCTTCCCTAGGCTTAAAATCCATATATCCAACTGTCTGTTTTAATCACCCCCAAGCATCACAAACTCAACTCACCCAACACTGAATTTCTTGTCTCTTCATATCTTCCCATTATCCCCTCTACTGCCTATAATCCTAAAGAATTTTTTCTGTGATGAATATCAACCATCACTCTAGGCACCAAGTGAAAAATCTTGAAATTAATCCATAAATTATTGTTGTTGGATACTTACCTGCTCTTGTATCGGTTTCCCCTCTTCACCAGACTGTCTTAGTACCCTTGTTGAGGTGCCCTTGTCTAAATAAATACAATAGGCTCTTAATTGGTCATTCTGTGTGTGTTTTTTGGGTCTCACCCTTCAATAAGCTATATTTGCCCCAAATACAAATCTGGTCATGTCACTCTCTCCCTTAGAAGTATTCCATGGGAGTCTGAATACAAACTAATTAGTATGATAAAGAGACTCTGCCATGGTTTAGCCTCTATTCATCTCCATAGCCTAATTCTCCATGTATTTTTAGCTCAATTTCAATGTCAACTTCTCTTCCAACTCACAGGTTGCTTTATTTATCCATGCTCTTATTCTTGTTCATCCTTTAGCAAAGAAAGCTGTTCTTCAGTTTGCAAGCTACAACTCATTTTTTTTTAAATGTAGCTTAAGCTCTGCCTCTCTATTAGTTTTATTCTCCTTCACTCAGAGAAACTTCACAACTCTTTCCTTTATACTGAGTCCTGTATACACTCTACCATAGCATTATGCAGCCTTTTTACTCATTTTTACATATTTCTACTTTGTATTCCTAGACCATAAGCACTTGGAGAATAAGGACCATATCTTGCTCATCTTTGCAACCTCAGTGATCCTCATAGTGGTGGTGGTAATGGTGGTGGCACAAATACCTTAGCTAAATAAATAAATTAATGAAGAACTATGAGTTTGGGTAGAAGTATGAAACAGAGAGAATGTGGAAGGAGTTTAACTGTTATAGAGTCATTGTAAGTTCATGAACAAGGAAGAAACAAGATTAAATTTTTTTTTAGAATATTTGAATCTATTTTAAGCATTAAGATCCTTCAGGTGGAATGAAGACCAAGTCTAACAATTAGGAAGCCACTGAAGGAATCCGGAAATAAGATAGAAACAAACAAACAAACAAACAAACAAAAACTTATCCCAATCTACCAGCATGAATTAATCACTCCTATCAGATCTCTCCATTCATTAGGTTTAAAGTGCTTGAAGAATTCTTGTTCACAAGTCTGACAAATAACAGATACACAAAAATTGTGCATGAGTTGAGTTAAAAATAAAAATAATAGCCCGGATTAGGATAATGACAGTATGTAGGAAAGAAAGGAAGAAAGTGTGCAAAATCTCAATGGATGAGTTTCTGCCGAGGTGGCTCAGTCTTGTCTTCTTAATGTTCTAGGCATGAGTTCAGTGCACATTCGTTACACACCATCTCTTCATTTCATCAGGATGTCTTCCTTTTCTCACTCTTGATTGCTGTATCTCTGCTTCAGTGCTTGGCTGGCATTTTGGTAAATAAGCATTCAATAAATCCTGACTGAACTATATTCTAAGTCTATGCTTTTGACAACCAGTCTTCCTGCTAATCAATCTAAATCGTATCCTTAAGATCTATATTTATCTTCTGCTATATCCACATCCCTCTAAAATGCTTCCCTCAGCTCATTTCTATTTCATCCACTAATATCTGCTTTGCTATCAGCATCCACTACTCATTCTCCCACACTCACATGCTCTCAGCACCCTTTTATGCAAGTTGTGAATAAATGGCCAGGCTTGTCCAGGTACTTCTTTGTTGTCGTTTTTTTTTTTTAATATTTTTTATTGATTTCAGAGAGGAAGTGAGAGGCAGAGAGATACAGAAATATCAATGATGAGAGAGAATCATTGATTGGCTGCCTCCTGCATGTCCTATACTGGGGATCAAGCCTGCAACCTGGGCATGTGCCCTCACTGGGAATTGAACAGTGACCTTCTGGTTCATAGGTTGATGCTCAACCACTGAGTCATGCTGACTGGGCCCAGGTACTTCTTTACTCAGCCTCTTCTAACAATATAACATGTTGAAAATTTGGGCCTTAAATCTATGAGCCCTGGATCCCTATCTAAGTGAGTTTTATTTTTCACTTGAGGCCAATTAATTGTCATGACCTAGTTAGAAATCAAAGGTTCACGTGGTGAAGTGTGTGAGCTTTGACCATGTGAAAGGCAACAAATTAGTCACATATACCTATGTATACATATTTCTGTATACACATATACAAACATTTAGTTGTTTTAAAAGTGATTTAATGGACTTTTCTGATGTGGAAGTGATAAATAATTATTGGGAAAATTAAAACTATACAGATAAATCATGAGAAAAATAAATATTATTTGAAATTCTACCATCCATAAATAATCATTTTCAATATTTTGTTGACAGTTTTTCACATATTTTTTCAAGTTCTGTACAAATATGTACATATACATATAATTATACATATATTCAAACTTCCAAATTAGATCAGGTTGTGTATTCAAATTATGAAATTTATAACTCTTAATTAACAATGTATTATAAAACTCTATCTATGATAAACGATAAATATAGACATACTAGAGGCCCAGTGCACAAAATTCATGCATGGAGTAGGGGGTTCCCTCAGCCCAGTCTGCACCCACTACAACCAGGGACCCCTCCGGGTATGTCCAACCGCCCTCACAATCTGGGACGGCTGTCTCCTAAACACTCGCCTGCCTGCCTGCTTGATTGCCCCGAACTACCCCTGCCTGCCTTCCTGATCACCCCTAACTGCCCTCCACTGTCAGCCTGATCTAGCCCCCAACTGCTCTCCCCTACCAGCCTGATATCACCCCCAACTGCCTCTGCCTGCCTGATCACCCCTAATTGCCCTCCCCTGCCAGTCTGATCTTGTTCCCAACTCCCCTCCTCTGCAGGCCTGATCTTGCCCCCAACTGTCCTCCTCTGCTAGGCCAATTTGGTTCTGATGGTCAGTTTCTATGCCAGTGAGCATCAAAAGCTCCACCTCCTAGGCAGCCATTGGCTCCTCACAGTTGACCCAGATTTGGTTCTGATTGGTCAGTTTCTATGCCAGTCATCATCAAAAGCTCCACCTCCTAGGCAGC
The DNA here is from genome assembly GCF_000327345.1 of Myotis davidii. NCBI lineage: Eukaryota > Metazoa > Chordata > Mammalia > Chiroptera > Vespertilionidae > Myotis > Myotis davidii. The sequence goes on along the minus strand of NW_006297819.1, from coordinate 2,235,263 downwards.
CATTGGCTCCTTACATTCACCCAAATTTGGTTCTGATTGGTCAGTTTTTATGCCAGTCAGCATCTCTGGGCCTATCAACGGGGCCTGATCAGTGCCCGGGTGTGAATGATAAAGAGAAGTTAAAAACCATATAATAGAACTATATTATCATTAATGTGTGTATATATATATATATATATATATAATCATTGTTAAATGCTACTTATTATAGTGTTGCATCAATATTTAGTTAACCAGTACTTATCAAAGGGTATTTTGTTCATCTACATTATTTTTAACATTGCAATCTATGCTATTGTGCTTGTTTCTGCACATCTATCTGGTGCTCTTTTCTATTTAGATGCTTTGGGAAATTCTATGAAGCAGAAATTCTAATGCAATGCCCCCTAATATTTTAGCAAAGTTCCCATTTTAGAAACTGCCTTTCCCTCCAGGTCATTGTTCTACTACAAAATAACTAATCTGGAATAATATCACTAAAATCTTGAATTACATAATTGATCTCTTCCTGCCCCTTCCCCCCTGCGCGCGCGCGCGCACACACACACACACACACACACACACACACACACACACTTTTCCCTCTGAGATTTATCATCTGTTTCATGCTTCCATGTCTCTGGATCTATTTTCTCCATCGTTTTATTTTGTTCATTAGATTCCACATATAAGTGAGATCATGTGGTACTTGTCTTTCTCTAACGGCTTATTTCTAGTGTTAACACTGTTTATTATGGTTTTTGTTTTGTTTTGTTTGTTTTTTATTTTAATTAACATGGAGTGAAGAGAGAGCAGAGTGGTTGAAATTATATCCTAAAGTAATTTAGTGGTAAAATGGCTAGTTGTGTCTTTCTTAATCAAATAAGTACATAGATTGTGGATATTAATGATATCAAACTTCAGTGTGAGTTCTTCCAAATACCACTTTCAAACAAAAAACTATTGACTGTGGTGTCGAACTTAGTCAATGTTAATAGATGGTTTTTAGGGCCAAGTAGGAAGTTGCAAACAGAAGAACCTGAGCATTAAGCACACATTTTCAATTAAAGAGCACAGAATTGGTTTTGTGCATAGTAAGTCCCCAATTCATGCATAGAGGGTCCTGATTATTGTAGCCTTTCTAACATATCTATTGCATCATAAATGAAAGCTTGAGGCTTGGAGGTAGTGACATTATTTTAAAAGAAGGCTAAACTCAACTAAAATAGAAATAAAAAGAAGAAAAATGAAAAGCACGACTGGAAGTTACATTATCAAATATACAAATGTCAGGAACTTCACATTTCTGGTGCCCATGGTGACTACAGCCCAGCCCGATTATGCATATATAATCATTTAGAGCTAAATGCATATTTGGTAATATGAAACGTTACATATGCTCAAGGGGAGGAGAGTGTAGTTACTGTGAGTAACAGAACTCTTGAATTTTTTTTGTGTTGTGAGATCTCAGTCATCAGGTTGCATTAGCATCATTTTCTACATTTAATAATAGATCGCTTCATTGTTGCTTTGGAGAGAGAAAGGCCTTTTCCCCCTTCTCCTAATATATTTAAAGTGATGGGATTTATTTTAAATTGAATTTACCAGAGAACACAGGTTCTTTATCAGATATAATTGACAAGCAATAACCCTGCATTCTGCCTCCAATTAAGCAATTTAATAGAAATAGTAGTTAAAGGGTTCTTAATTTTTTAAATGTGAAATATATATTAACTGGGTTGACTGGCATACCAATAAATTATCTTATTTAAAAGATATTTAAGCAGGCTATTTTTTAAAATTTTTGCACAGTATCCTTTCCCCTGCTGGCTACCTATATTACCCTAATCTACAATAATAGGCAGGCATTTTCTGATTTCCCTTTATAAGGGAGTCTGCTACAGCTGTGACTGCATTTTGAATCACCATCCTCCTGAAAATCTTTTTTCTACATTGAAGAAACTTGGGTTTACAAAGGTTAAGTAAATCACTCATAGTCAGAGAAAAAAAAGCTGAGATAGAACCTAACAAGACCTAAGAGATCCCAAATCCATGCACTTTCTATTACAATATCTATACCCACTAAGGAGAGATAATAGTAATGATGACCTTCATCATCATAATTTGTAAAAGCCTTAGTTAACACAGATAGTGGTGAATTGGCCATGACATTTCTATTCAAGAAACTCTGGGGTCTGAATACCTATACCTCAGTAGAGTTGGACTGAAGATAAATGAGTCTATTTATATCATGACAATGGATTGTCATAGCATAAGCACAGCTTGCATCACAGAGGGCTTACTATGTGCCAGGCACCACTGCAAGCATTTTAGAATATTAACTCATCTAATTTTCATGAAAACACTATGGTGTAGTGATTATAATAATTCTGATTTTACAGATTAGAACCCTGAAGCACGTAGAGGGTATGTGCTTACTACCCACAAAACATGGGTACATACCCACAGCTATTAAGTGTGAACGAGGCTGTGTGGCTTTTCAAAGTTGGTGCTCTTAACCACCATGGAAGAAGGCAAGGGTATGGGTAAGTACAGATAAGGGAGTGCACTTGAACAAGTGTATGTCCTTTCTCTGTGTGTCCTTGGTCAGTCATATACACCTGCCCACAAGCAGTTGTACCTCCTCAAGGTAACATAGGATCTTGAAGAAATAAAGAAATCACAAGGTAATTCTGACCACCATCCCCACATATAAAGAAAAATTTTTAAACTATCAATTTTTAAGTCCTTCTGTTGAAAGTGATTCCATAACCTGCTCGCAAACCACTTTTATAAACACTTGCTTTTATAAAGCTCATCTATTATAAAGCTCATCTATTTCTCTCACACTGAATTGACTATTAGTTTTAGTCTGCCTTCCTAGAGATTGTGATCTCCTTTTGTTATGAAATGTATTGGGGTGACATTGGTCAACATAAACATATAGGTTTCAGGTGTGGGTTTCTGTGTTATAAGATTTGTATATTGTAAAACAATCCATTACCTTAAATGGAATACTTCGTTAAGCCTCAGCCTTCTCTTCTGCAAGTGTAAACACCTCCAGAGATTTTTTTTGCTTCCTCAATGAGTCTTATTGTTCAGAGAGGTTGTGAGTATTAGAAAAATATCATGGTAATTAAAGCAAAGAACTCTAATTCATATTATGACCTCAGTACTAAAGAAGAAATTACTTTTCTCCTTACATATACAAATTTATCAAGTCCTGAAATGCAGGAAGGAGAAATAAAACTTCAACTTTTAAAGTCTTAATTTTAAAAAATCCTGAAAAAAGCCCCTCTCCCTTTCCTCCCACTCTAACCAAATTTTCAATTCATCACTTGAATTAACTTCCTAAGCACTGAAGCCATCAGATAGCGGAGACCCTATCTGGTCCATCAGCGGAGCCCAACCTCTCCATGAGCTCAGGGCCTGGCTGTGTGAGCTTTGATAAGCGGAGCAGAGCCTCCCCCAGATGCTGCAAAGCAATTAAAACCACAAAAAGGGTTTCTGCTCCCCCTTCCCTCTTTCTTCTTCCTCCAAAGTTGAATAAAAATTATTTGATAAATTATTCTTTTCAGAGATAACCACTAGAGAGGGGAAAAAAAAAAGGAAGAAGAAAAAAGGAAAAGTCGCTCTTGAGAACTCATTATTAGCATGAATTCCCATAACTCCAGCAATCATTACAGATCCACACAAGAGGGAAGGCGGTGGAATAAAAGGACAGAAGGGCGTTTTATCTCCAGGCACACAGGAAAGAGGGAAATGTTCTCCATAGGCTCAGACCCTGGTCGCTGTGGAGGCCCTGTTAGCCTTCCTGCCTTTGAAAGGATAACCCAAACCCTACATGTTAACTCAAACCTTGAATGGAAGGAATAAGTCTCTGTAACCTCCACTAAGACAAGGGCATACCCTGAAGCCTGGCTAGGGGAGCATCTTGGCAGTAAGTTAGAGCTGCAATAGAAGTCAAAACCAAGACACGCACCCACATTATGAGTAAAAGGAAAGAGCTCTATCCAATTTAGCAGGGACTCTGAGGAAGGCTGGAAAATTCGTGGACTAAGTGTAAGCCTCAGACATGAATGTAAAAATAAAACCAAACAAACATGGAAAAGGAGGAGAAAGAAAAGTAAGAATTTAAGACATTAATCAAGCACAGGTTTGGAAGGTGCTCCATAAATATATTTTGCATGAATGAATAGCTGTCACAGGAAAATCTGCCTATAGGAAAATGAGCTTTGTGCAGCCTCTGGGATAGATTGCATGTGTGGAGAAAGACATGTGTGAAGATGAAGCAGAAGTGCCTCTGATGGCCAAACCACCGGGGGTGACTGTCCTAACAACCAATAGAAATATTGGCCAAACTAAGGTAGGGATTAAAACCCCCCTTGCCTCTAAAAGGGAACATGGAAGACAGTTTTTGAACTCTAATCTTAACTCAATGAGCAGAGGGGTTGACAGATTATGAACAATCTAAATCACACAGTCATCCAGGAATTATGATTCGTACACATCTGACAAGACACCGGGGGTTAGAGGAAGCCGGGGGAAGGTCAAGGGGGAAAAAAAGGAGACATATTTACTACTATTTGTCATATTTTAAGCAATAAAACAAAATAAAAAAATTAAAAAAGCAAATTACAACTGTCCTGCGACAGTTGTGACATGACCTTATAGCATTGTGCCGTAAAATGAATCTTTCCCCCCAATATTTGTCTTCCCTATACCCAATTATACTTTCCCACACCAATCCTGTCATTCCTGTGTACTTGAGGCAAACAAAACATTAGGATTATATTGCTTTCTCTGCCCCAAAGCAACTGTGAGACTGTGAAATAGTGACAACAAAGCATTTCGTAGGTAGCCACGTTTGAAGTGTGAGCACAACATGCTATGAAAAAGGCCGAATAAAAAAGACATGGCCAAAGATCAAGAGAGAAACTAGGAAAATGAGTGAAA
>NW_006297819.1:2221766-2230214 GCF_000327345.1 Myotis davidii | reverse complement strand
TCAGAGAGAAAGACAAAGAAGACTTATTAGAGAAGATAAAGTTCTAAATGTTAAAGATGATGAAAGGCACAAAGGATATCATACTTGGTGAACAGAAGGAGCAAAATCAAAAGTATGCAATGACACACAACAATGGGAACCACAGTTGTTTGATATTATCAGAGTGTAAAGTTTCAGAAAGATATGAGAATAGAGAGCAAACAGAGTAATTATTGGCACATGGAGATGACGTTGACTTATAGGTATCTCTTTAATTCATTATCCCAGTGCCTTGAGCTTAGTCAAAGGGCCAGATGTAGCTTAAAGAATGCTGGAAAATGTAGTCTGTAGTTACGTAGTCAGTGTTCCAGGAACAAGGGAAAGTTGGATATGGAGAGCACAACTGGCAGTCTACAGCATAGTTTATGCTAATGACTACAGAGAGTTATTGAAGAATCTGAAACATGGAAATGTCATAACTATATCTGAAACTCAGCAAGAGTGTTCTTTTTTAAGAAAAAGTGTTTTTGTAGAAATAAAAAGAATCATTCTGCAGTATAAAGAGATAAGAGAAACCAGCTAGCAAAATGACCAAGGTGCTGATAGAATTCTAACCAAGGTGGCAAGATGGTGGCCCTGGAGTTGAGATTAAGTTCATTTAATGATAAAAAAGTGATCATCTTTTGTATAACAAGATTAAGATTTACTGTTTCTATACATGTCTCCAACATTTAAATTTTCTTTACCAAATCGTACTCATTTGGCATTACTAGTGAGGGTTCCAGGCAAAGGCAACAACTTGTGTAAAGACCTAGATAAGAGACAGAGAATAGTTGATATCCAAGAACCAAAGACGGCCTGTGTAGGGAGGTATCGTTGAGAAAAGACACAGGAGTGGTAAGCAGGTTACATATTTTGCAGCCTCTTAGGCTATGCCAAAGCTTTGGGGTTTATCAGGTAATGCAGGAGCATTGCACAGGGATAAATAAGTAAGTTGCAGCATCAACATTTTTGTTATTGAGAGATCAGCTGCATGCAGAGTAGGAATCAAATTGGAGGAGAGAGGGGGCAAAACTGGAAGCAGGCAGCCTAGTTGGGAAGCCGCTGTAGTAATCCAGGGATGAGAGAGTGATGACTGAAATTAGAGTGTGTATGATAAAAGTCCCTCCCAAACCTGAAAGATGGGCAGAAATATAAGCCCTGTAAGTAATTTACAGTCCAGGTAGGAAGGCAGACAAAAGTTTACTGGAGAAAGTGGATGCCTGGCTTACACTGACTCAGGAGGCAACAGAATGATGATTATCAGAATACTTCACAAAGGGAGTAGTTAGGAAGGGGTGAGCCCAGGGTACTGTTTTTAAGACAAGACTCTGAAGGGCCATCCATCAAAAGTAGCTCAGCCTTTCACCCCCACTGCTAACAGGTGATGAAACCTGATCCATAAAACATTCTGAGGGTGTCAGTGATTTGAAGCATTGGAGAGTTTTACTCACCCTGAATAAGAAATCACTTCCAGTGCTTGAATTTTAATAGATTTTCTTCTCCCACTTGACACACACACACACACACACACACACACACACACACACACACACACACACGACTTTTTAATTTTGTAGTTGTATTAACTATGGGAAAGGTAGCAAAAGACCACTCAAATTATTTTTACTGCTATTATGACTGCTTTAGTCACTCAATCATTCATTTATTTATAAATTTATTTATTTTTGGTATTTATAAAGTTTAGTTAGGAGTTTTAGTGAAAACAAAAGCAGTAGGTGTTACAGGATCTGTTTTCAATAACCACTGAGATTAAAATCCCCAAATCTCAAAGGACCTTAGAGGTTATCACATCGAACCCTCTAAATCATTTATGATATCTCTTCACAACATTTAGTTATGTTGGATGAATAGCCTCTGGACAATGCCTGTGTTGATGGATTTCTACCACCAGGTAGCTTATTAGTAATGTTTATTTCCTGAACAAAAATCAACTAACTGAATTTCATTTGTAGACTAATTTTTGCTGTTTAGGATTTTTTTTTAAACCAGTCTCTCTTTCATATTATAGCACTTCAAAAATTTGAAGACTTTCTCATTCCCCTCCCCATTCTAATATCTAGCTTAACTAAGCAATAGTTATTTTAGTATTCCCTCATTATGAGTTTCAGACATCCTACTACCTTATTTACTTTTATCTTTTATCAGTGTGCATCCTATCATTGTTAGTGTGTTGTTGTTGTTTTGTGTTATATAAAGAGAACTGAATATCATACTTCAGGTGTGGTCAGAGTAGCTGAAATAGAGTTATTCTCTTGCCTCCATTGCTCAAGAAATTATACTTCAAGGACTTCCTTTTGGGACAGTATGGAAAACCAGACACTTTGAAAGCCTTATCTACAATACCATTATATTCCAGATAAATTACAGGGTACCTTTTAAAAGTGTGAGCTAATTGTCTAGTTGAAAGTATAAAAAAATTATCAAAATAAACCAAAATAGATAAAAAGATTCTGAAATATATAATAATTTTATAAAATAGGGAAGTGATAAAATGTAGACATTAAATAAAGGCAAAATATATCCCTATGCAACGACTAAGTAATAGACAAAACTTAGTCAGAACTGATGGAGGAAAATAGACATACAAGGATTAAAATTATAAAAACAAAATATGTGGACACTTTTATTCCAGTAACTTTGAAAATTTAAGAAAACGGGACATATTCTATACAAAAACAATATATAAAGACTGTTTCAAGAATAACTAGAGAGTTTGAATAGCCTTATAATCAATTATTAAAATACAGAGTGAACAATTAAAAATCTTCCTAAAAGGTAAAGAAAGACGTCATTCTAACCTTATCATTTTTTTTCCTAGTGAATAGAAAAAGAGCAAACTTGCCTGATTTAATGAAGCTAGGATATTACTGATAACAAAACCAAACAAGGATCATACTAGAAAGTATAATATACACCAATTTCAATGATCAACTTAGATGTAAAATCCTAAACATAATACTAATAAAAAAGTCAGAAGTGTGTGAAAAAAGATAATACACCATATTCTAGTTAATTTTTATCTCAGGTACCAAAGGGTAATTCATTATTAGAAAATTTATAAGTATATAATTAACTCCTTTCACAGATAAAAGAACAACAAATATATAATTATCTCAATAAACATAGAAAAGGATTAGGATGAAATGAAATATCCCATAACTAAAAATTTTAGCAAGTTAGGACTAAAAAGTTACTTCTGAAACTTGTTCAATGATATCTAAAAGAGAAAAATGTCCAGTGGGCAGTTAGAGATGAAGAACTGAAGCTTATGAAAGCAAATAAAGCTGGAGATATTGACCTGCCATCTTCACAGAAGAGTTTTTTGACTCTATGAGAATAAATGTACTTACTCCATCATAAGCCCAACTTCAACTGATCTCAACATCAATTAAAATCTGTCAATGTTATCCATACCTGGTTATTTTTAAGACTTTCATCCCTCCAGGATATTTATTCTAAATTTCTCTGACTTTTAGAAAACAAAGCCAGCTGGGTAAAAAAGTTGAATGGATTAAAAAGTACAAATTGGCAGTTACAAAATAGTCATGGGGATGTAAAGTACAACATAGGGCCCAGCTGGCATGACTCAGTGGTTGAGGGTTGACCTATGAACCAGGAGGTCATGGTTAGATTCCCTCTCAGGCCATATGCCCAGATTGTGAGCTCAAACCCCAGTGTGATGAGTGCAGGAGGCAGCTGAACAATGATTCTCTTTCTCCTTCTCCCTTCTTCTCTGAAATCAATAAAAATATATAAAAAATAAAGTACAACATATAGAATATACTCAATTATACTGTAACTAGTGGCCCAGTGCATGAAATTCATACACTGGGGCGGGGATTCCCTCAGCTCAGCCTGTACCCTCTCCAATCAGGGACCCCACAGGGATCGGGCCTAAACTGGCAGTAGGACATCCCTCTTGTAATCTGGGACTGCAGGCTCCTAACCACCCCCCTCCTGATTGCCCCAACCTCTCTTCCTGGCTACTTGATCACCACTAACTGCCTCTGCCTGCCTGCCTGATCACCCCTAACTGCCCTTCCCTGCTGGCCTGATCTCACCCAGTCTTTGTCTCTCTTTGTTTTTCTCAGCATTCCTCCAGGCCTCCCTGCCTCCCTGTGTCCCTCTGCCTCTTTCCAGGTTAGGAGGGGGTGGAACCAGTGGGGAGTGCTCCACCCTCTGTGGGCCCTCCCTTCCATCCAGGCCTCTTCAGGCCCAGTCTGTTTTGTTTCCTCATCTGAGAGAGGCTCCCAGAGCAAGCTGGGAGGAAGGGAAAGAAAGGGAGAAAAGGCTGTGAGCTGGTGGGCGCTGTGTGGTCTGTGCATGTGTGCGGTTTTGAGTGAGTGTGAGTGCCGGCCCTGCCTCTCCCATCCCTGTCTCCTCTGCCACAAGTTCCCACCCACCAGAGCCTGCTGCATGCACAGCCTGGGCATTAGGTCTAGTCTCTGGTTGTTGTGGATGTGATGGACCCAGGGTTTTTATATGTTAGGATAACTATGCATGGTTCCAGGAGGATCACTTTGTAAGATAGAGAAATATCTAACCATTATGCTGTTCACCTGAAACTAATGTAAAATTGGATGTCAACTGTAATTGAAAAATAAAAAAAAATAGATAAATTAAAGTTAAATTTTATTTGCTGCTGGGAAAAAAAAGAACAACAAAACAAACAAACAAACAAAAAACAAAACAGGGAAAGACATACCTTGATGGCAACTCCTGACCTCACTGCCACAAACCTCCCCTGAGACCAAGGAGTACTGAGCCTGGCTACTTGCTTGAAACAAGAAATGGAATGGTGAGAACATATTGGGAGAAGAAAATTATATCTCAGAAAATTGGCTACATTGAGAATTGGAGTTAGGCATTTTAGACAATGAGGAAAAATTAAAAAGTTGTTTGATTTTTTAACAAAGTGATATTATTGAAGTGAGATCTTAGGAATATCCACTTAAAGGTTGGAGCAGGTAGAAACCAGAGGTGAGGAAATTAGTTTATCATAAAAAATGAGTGAGAAGGAATGCAAGTAAGATTTTCCCAAAATTTTAAGCCTATTTTTGTCTCCAGTCATTTACATTTTTTGCAGCTTTTATCAGATTATTAAAAATAATGAATGAGCCCCTGCAAATGTGGCTTAGTTGGTTGGGTATTGGCCTGGGCACTGAAAGGTTGCCAGTTCCATTCCCAGTCAAGGTGCATGCCCTGTAGGGCCCATGCAGGACGTAGCCAATCAATCAATGATCTCTCACATCAACATTTCTCTCTTCTCTCTTCTTCTTTCTAAAAATCAATAAACTATTAAAAATAAATAAAAGTAAAATTAATGGATAAATCCTGGTCTGTATGTTAAATGGTTAGAGCTTTGGCTTGCACACCAAAGGGTCTCCAGTTCAATTCCCGGTCAAAGGCATGTACCTGGGTTGCAGATTCAATCCTGGCCCTGGTTAGGCACATACTCGAGGCAACCAATGGATGTCTATCTCACATCAATGTCTCTCTCTCTCTCTCTCCCGCCCTCCCTCCCTCCCTTCCACTTTCTCTAAAACTCAATGGAAAAAATATCCTCAGGTGAGAATTAGCAAAAACAAACAAATAAACAAACAAACAAATGGATGAAGTCAGTTTATCCCAATTCACTGGCTGTAATAGTTAACATATCATCTCAACATCTGCATGAGGATTTAAATCACTGATTGGCTCCACTGGCTTTTAGGATTTAGAACTGAATTATACCACTGATTTTCCTGGGTCTCCAGCTTGCAGATAGCAGATCATGAGGCTTCATAAATGCATGAGTTAATTCTCAATGATAAATAAATACAGACAGTATATATATATATATATATCAATAACAGATAGGTAAGTCAATGCTGGTTCTGTTTCTCTGGAGAACCTGATTAGATACACTAGCCAATACTATGGAAATGCAGTTATGTAGTTAATGAGGAAGGCATAGGCATTGCTTGTAGTGGGGATGTGAGAATTACAGGGCAGCAATGAGAAAAAAACTTACAAGAAAATTCTACAAATCAAAATTAGGTGATACATCTAGAATGTCAAACCTTAGTGTCCGCTTTAAAAAAACATGTTTCACTTTTCTGTAAAGTTTTCTATACACTAACTTCATATATAAGAAACCTTATCTTTTCATAGTTATTTTTATGTCAGCTTAAATGGTTGGTCTTATTGTGGGAAACAAAGTGAGAAAAAGAGAATAAAAATTATACTTGTAAAACTGCCTACACTGATTAATGTATTTCATGTTTACGTATGATAGCCTTGGAATGAGGCTCCACATATAATAAAAGAAAACAAGCCATCATTCATATTTTCCCATCTCTGATGGTATCTATCATCCAGAAATCTTTTCTTTCTATGTGCACTACACCCTTTTAGTCAACAAGTCCTTTCCTGTTGTCCCCATGTTTCCCTGATTTGTCCAGTTGTTTCATTTCATAATTCACATCTGGATTTCTGCAACCATTTCCTGGTTTGTTCTCTGGAGGATCTATCTCCATCTCCTACAGATGACAGATGACCAGCTGGAATACATTGTTCAACTTGCTTTTCCAAAAACCAAACTACAAGCCTTCCTGTGAACTCGAAGTCAATGCTTTCTAGTAAATATCTCCTTATCTATCCAGAATCATCCCTGTCCTATTCTTCAAATAGTACTTCCATTTCAGGAAACAAAATCCAATCGGCTGATGCTCTTGACTTACCCACTCTCACATCTGTGCCTTCTTCCTTCTTAACAATGCCTCTTCCCCTTCTGCCAATATGTTTTCATTGTCCTCCAAAGCCCATCTCCAGGGACACTTTTGTGACTCACTCTTACTTTCTACTAGTGTGTGTGTGTATAACCATGTGTATCCACTACAAACTACTGGTTGCAGGTTGCATTATCACTTATCTCTAGTTGCTTCATTCAGGTCTCCATGAACCTGTTTAAAAAAGTCTTTTGTTAATATTTTTATTAATAGTTCCATTAAATAAAAAACTCAAAGCTGAGATGAATAGTTGTTACAATTGCTAGAAGACACATGATCAAATATAATTTCAACAGGATAAAAAAAGGGCAATGACTTTAAGAGATGAAATTAATGGGAACAGATGGAAGTATTGCATTTGGGTCATAGTAGGAAGAGCACTGGGTTGTCACTGAACAGTGTGTAACCTTGGCAGGTGTATACGGGAGTTGAAACTCAACTTTCCATACCTGGAAAATAAAGAGTCTAGGCCAGCGGTTCTCAACCTGTGGGTCATGACCCCTTTGGGGGTCGAACGAACCTTTCACAGGGACCACCTAAGACCATCAGAAAACACATTTGTAATTACATATTATTTTTGTGATTAATCACTATGCTTTAATTACGTTCAATTTGTAACAATGAAAATACATCCTGCATATCAGATAGTTACATTATGATTCATAACAGTAGCAAAATTACAGTTATGAAGTAGTAGTGAAAATAATTTTATGGTTGAGGGTCACCACAACATGAGGAACTGTATTAAGGGTCATGGCATTAGGAAGGTTGAGAACCACTGGTCTAGACCAAGTGGTTCCTAGTATTCCTTTCAAGTCTAATTTATGTAAAAGGTGGTAGATATGTCTTTGGCAATGTTTTCCATAGGAAAATTAAAAGGCCTTAAATAAGAATCAACCTTCATTTTCTCTTTAGTTCCATTGCCCTAGGAACTGTATGGGTGAAGACATTGCTTTGGCATATATCTGAGATTTTGCTGCCAGTGGATTCCTCTAAGAAATTCATGATTTCCCATCTTATGTTTAAGTCCTTTTATCTATTTTGAGTTTATTTTTGTATGGTGTAAGTTGGTGTTCTATTTTCATTTTTTTTGCATGTATCTGTCCAATTTTCCCAACACCATTTATTGAAAAGACTGTCTTGACTCCATTGTATGCTCTTGTCTCCTTTGTCAAATATTAATTGAGCATAGTGGTTTGGGTTGATTTCTGGGTTCTCTATTCTATTCTATTGATCTATGTCTGTTCTTGTGCCAGTACCAGGCAGTTTTGAGAACAGTGACTTTTTAATAGAGCTTGATATCTGGCATTAAGATCCCTTCTACTTTGTTCGTCTTTCTCAGGACTGCTGCAGCTATTCAGGGACTTTTAATTCAAGACGAATTTTTGGAGAGATTGTTCTAGGTCTGTGAAATATGCCATTAGTATTTTAATGGGGAGTGCATTGAATCTATAGATTGTTTTGGGTAGTATGGACATTGTAATGATGTTGATTCTACCAATCCATGAACACGGTATGTTCTTCCATCTGTTTATGTCTTCCTCTATCTCTTTATTCAACGTCCTGTAGTTTTCTGAGTAGAGGTCTTTTACCTCTTTAGTTAAGGTTATTCGTAGGTAGCTTAATTTTTTTGTAG
>NW_006297819.1:2189914-2221635 GCF_000327345.1 Myotis davidii | reverse complement strand
CTGATTGGTGTTTCTAATTTCTTGGAATATATTTCTTCCTCTATCTCTTTTTTTCAGTGTCTTATAGTTTTCTGAGTACAGGTCTTTTACATCCTTAGTTAAATTATTCTTAGGTATCTTTAAATTTTTTGTGCGATGGTAAATGGGGTTGTTGTTTTCTTTTAATCTCTCTTTCTGTAAGTTCACTATTGGCGTATAAAAATGTCATAGATTTCTGGGCCTTAATTTGGTATCCTGCTACATTGACGAATTCATTTATTAAGTCTAATAATTTTTGATGGGGTCTTTAGGGTTTTCTACGTACAGTATATGTCATCTGCGAATAATGACAGTTTTGCATCTTCCAATTTGGATACATTTTATTTCTTCTTCTTGTCCAATTACTATGACCTGCACTTCCAGTCCTATGTCACACAAGAGTGGTGAATGTGGGCATCCCTGTTTTGTTTCTGGTCTTAGGGGAAATGGTTTTAGTTTTTGCCCATTGAGTATGAAGTTGGCTATAGGTTTGTCATATATGGCTTTTATTATGTTGAGGTATGATCCCTCTATTCCCACTTTTCTGAGGATTTTTATCAAGAAAGGGTGTTGGATTTTGTCAAATGATTTTCCTGCATCAATTGATATGACTATGTGATTTTTATCTCTCAATTTGTTTATGTTATGTATCACGTTTACTGATTTGCAGATATTGTACCATCCTTGCATCCCCGGGGTAATTCCTACTTGGTTGTGGTATATGATCTTTCTGATTGACTACTGGTTGTGATTTGCTATAATTTTATTGAGGATTTTGGCATCTATGTTCATGAGGGATGTTGTCCTGTAATTCTCATTCTTTGTGGTTGTCTTTATCTGGTTTGGGAATTAGGGTAATGCTGACTTCATAGGATGTGCTTGGAAGTGTTCCTTCCTCTTGAATTTTTTGGAATACTATGAGGAGGACAGATTTTAGTTCTTCTTGAATGTTTGATAAAACTCTCCTGGGAAGCCATCTGGCCCGGGGTTTTTGTTTGCTGGGAGTTTTTTGATGACTGCTGTAATTTCCTCCAGAGTTATTCGCCTATTGAGATTTTTAGATTCTTCCTGATTGAGTTTTTGGAAGGTTGTATTTTTTCTAGGAATATGTCCATTTCCTCTAGGTTGTCTAGTTCAAAATAAAAAGCTTCTGCGTAGCAAAATAAACCATCAACAAAACAACAAGAAAGCCCACTGCATGGGAGAACATATTTGCCAATGTTATCTCTGATAAGGGTTCAATCTCCAACATTTCCAGTAACTCATACAACTTAACAAAAGGAAGATTAAATGACCCAAACAAAAAATGGGCAATGGATCTAAGTAGATACTTTTTGAATGAAGACATACAGAAGGCCAAGAGACATATGAAAACATGCTCAAAGTCACTAATCATAAGAGAGATGCAAATCAAAACAACAGTGAAGTACCATGTCACACCTGTCAGAATGGCTATCATCAACAAATGACAAGTGCTGGAGAGGATGCAGAGAAAAAGGAACCCTTGTGCACTGCTGGTGGGAATGCAGACTGGTGCAGCCACTATGGAGAGAAAGATAAATATCACATGATCTCATTCATTTGTGTAATATAATGAACAACATAAACTGATGAACAAAAGCAGATCCAGAGACAGAGAAACATCAGACCGTCAAACCTCAGAGGGAAGGTAGGGGAGGATGGGGGTAAGGGGGAGAGATCAACCAAAGGACTTGTATGCATACATATAAGCCTAACCAATGGACACAGACACCACGGGGGTGAGGGCATGAGCAGCAGAGGGGGGGACAATTGGGGGGATAAGGACACATATATAATACCTTAATCAATAAAGAAAATTAAAAAAAAAATTTCTTGCTGGCGCAAAAACAATAACAAAATCAACCTTCTGATCCTCAGGATTGTGGATACATTACATACATAGCAAAAGGTACTTTGAACCTGGAATTAATGTTACTAACTTATAGACCTTAAAATAGGGGAACTATTCTGAATTATCCAGTTGGGCCTAGTATAGTCACAAGAACCTTTAAAAACAGAAAAGCGCCGAAACCGGTTTGGCTCAGTGGACAGAGCGTCGGCTTGAGGACTGAGGGGTCCCGGGTTCGATTCCAGTCAAGGGCATGTACCTGGGGTGCGGGCACATCCCAGTGGGGGATGTGCAGGAGGCAGCTGATCGATGTTTCTCTCTCATCGATGTTTCTAACTCTCTCCCTTCCTCTCTGTAAAGAATCAATAAAATATATTAAAAAAAAAACAAAATAGAAAAGGAAGTCAGAGAGATTGGAAGCATGAGAAGGACTCTACCCACTATTGCTAGTTTGAGTATGAAGAAGGAGGCCATGGGAAAGCATAGAAAGAAATGAAACCTTCCACAACCAGTGTCCTTGCAAGAGGCCCATGAGCCCCACATGAAAACCACAGCCCAGCAGTTTCCTTAACTATCATCTGGTAAGAATCCATGCAAATGATCCAGCCATGCTGTGCTGGAATTCTTACCTACAGAACTGTGAGGGAATACATTTGTGTTGCTTTACAGTGCTAAGTGTCTTGCAGCAGCAATGGGGAAATAATGCATTCTCTAAAAACAGGATGATACACTTCCTATTTTTCTATACCATATTGTAACCAACATAGAGTAATCTTGAAATGCCCAGAGGGCAGCAGGACATAAAAACACTGGAGCCCATAAGACTGTCATCTAGATGAAAGCAACCTTTGCTTCTACAAAAACAAATGTGCTTACTAAAATGTTTGAGTCAAGTTGGGAAAATAGAAGCACTTATGACTAAGTCTTTATGTGTGTCCACATTTCAGCTATGGAAAAATAAAGGAGATAGATTAAGAAAAAAGAGACAAAATGGTCAGATATTAGGTTGAAAGCAGAAAGGTATATAAATCAAAGGCACACATTTTTAGAAAGAAGAGGAGGCCAACCAAATGGCTTCCATCATTTCAGTGAGGCAGGAACCTGAATCAGTTAAAATTGGTACTTACTGGAATATTGAGAATAAAGCTCTGCAGTAGCCTTTGAGTGAAGGTTATAGACATCTGATAGAGCTAAAGTAAGGGTGCCTCATTGGTGGCAGCACGGTCAGAATGACTTTGTGGTGAGCCAGGAGCACAGAGGTGTTCACATTTCATTCCAGGACTCACTGGGATCTAGACCCAGGGGAGCCACCATGACAGGTGATTGTGTTCCACGTTTGGGCATGGGTACACTGCTCACAGCAGAAGGTCAATGAAGGAACAGTCAACAAGAACAGAGACTAGAACATAGACTAGATTCTGGAAAGCTCTATCACAACAAAGAGCGGGCTGTATGACCGGTTGAAGTAATTGAGACCCTTAAAGAAAGGGTGGAAAGAGTTGGGGTGCTGGAGCATGAAAGAGGTAACACGCAGCCTGCCTGGTGACAGCAGCCATATTCCACACCGATCATCACAGTCCATCCTCTCAACTTCGAAGGGGGTACTCTTTACTTTGTAAAAGTTTATTTTTCAATTGCAGTTTACATTCCATATGATTTTGCACTAGTTTCAGATGCATAGCAGAGCGGTTATGTTCATCTTCCATTTACAGAAATAGAAAGTCCAACGTTTATGTGGCTCACCCATGAGCACGTAGTCACAGGTCAGAGGCAGACCTTGGGTTGGAAATCTTGGCACCTGCCTACATCCTGACACAAGTGAACAGTGGAGAAAGCAGGGCAGCAGGGACTAGAACTTCTGATCCCAGCATCGCACCACCTTCCAAAACCACATTCTCAGTTACATCCAAGTTCCTTTGTGAACATTTTATATGCTTTGTTCATTTTACCCTCATGGCAAACCTTTTTGGGGGTGGAGATTTTTATTTTCATTATACAGATAAGGAAACTGAGGCTTAGAGAATGTAAGACACCAAAGCACAGTAATACAGCTAGTCAAAGAGACAGTACTCTTAGACTAGCTTTAACCCTACCACCAGCATTATTTTTCACTAAATACCTGATACCTACATTTTTCTTTATTTCAGTTTCTCTTCCTGTCCTGGTTCATATATATCAAATCCCAGCAACATTGTGTCTACTTCCCAGGTGACATAGCCATCCCCATATCCCCTGAGCTCAAAAGCTACCACGCCCTCTGAGACATCATATTCTCCTCTGGAGTGAGCAGTGGGATTGGCTAGGTCCTTCCTCCCACTATTTCAAATCAGATGGGACAGGGGCAGTACAGTGGGGGTACTTTCAGATGACTGACAGCTTGTACACAAAAGCTGACTAAATAGATTTACGTGTGAAATGGAAGAACACCCTGGAGAAGGTGAAGCAGTTAGGAAAAGAAGTAATGGGTCTCAAAGAGGAGAGGGGGGGAAATGGAAAAGAGGAAAATGGGGTAGAAGAATGAAGAGAAAACAAAACAAAACATAAAAACAGCGGGGAAAAATAAATGCATGGCACAAAGAAATAGATTCTATGAGAACAATTAAATCATCAGCAACAGCATGGTCTCTTAAAATGCAGATTAAAGGAGAAAAATATGTGCCATCCCCCTCTTCCCTCCTGTCACTTATCAGAGGATTTATTAGAAAAAAAATGCAACTAAAATGATCTAATAAACAAAACTAAGTTTTGCTTTACCTACCAGAACTTAGATATTTCTTTAGTGCCACATTTTCACAAAATAGGGATATAGCTATGTAAGTGTACATATTGACTCTATATTTTCTTATTTCTAGATCTAACCCACTCTCCCTTCAAGAACCAGAAGAAATGAGAATATGGGAGGAGGAGACCTATTGAAGGTTAGTTAGTATTATTTATCACTATATTAATGAAGCCAAGAGATGTCAACACACAGCCTGGGAAATAAAATGCTTCAATATCAGTCAGGACAATACTGACCATTTCTAGCCCTTAAAAAGTACAATGAATCCGAGGCAACATCTATTGTCCCATTGGGTTTTTGTAACTTTAATTTAGGTAATGAGCAAGTAATTTTATGCATCCCTCTATGCATCAAGGCATATAATTCAACATAGACGTCATTCTTCCCCCCAATACAGTTGAAGAGAATTTGTTTTTCCTGACTTTTCAGGGCTCCCTTTGAAAACAGAATTTTGCACTTTCTGTGATAAGAGGCTCAATTGTGAGATGGAGGCTCCCTCTACTGGAAATATGGTTACTTGCAGGTGTGAGTTCTAACCTGCTTTGATTGCTAATTCCTTGTGACTAGTGTATGATTAAGACTAATGAAGTGAGCACCTACGATAATGTCTAATTAACATACACACACACCATTATTCTCCAAAATTCTAGAATGTGACAATCTATTATAAATAATTTAGCATTATTTAATCTCTATCTTCGTTGTGCTTACTCACTCTAGATGTCTAGTATTCTTTATTTTTTTCTTATTTCTGTAACTAGACTGTAACATTTAAGAGTTCAGTTTTCATGTCATGCTGACCCAAGTTCAAATTACAATTTTCTACTTATTTTTTTGAAAGTGTGGTTTCTTTTCACCAACTACTTGTATTACCTTGGAAACCAGCTTTAGTTTCTTGATGCTGGGAAATAAAGATAATAATGGACTTTCTTCGGTTTGTTAAAATTAGAAGTAAAACATATAGCAATATATGAATACTTTTTTTCTGCACAGTAGGACTGATTATCTAGTTTATAAATGTTAATTTCAGGTTCATTCACTGACCTCTTGCGGCGAGGTCAATAGATTTAACTAGAAACATGTGACACATAGTAAATAAAAAAGTAAGAGTAGAATTTATCTGATTAGTTAATGAGTGTGGAACTCTTATGAATGAGATCAGTGTCCTTATGACATAACGAGGCAGAGGACCTGAACAGACACTTCTCCAGGGAGGACATACAGATGGCCAATAGACATATGAAAAGATGCTCACTGTCACTAATCATCAGAAAAGATGCAAATTAAAACCACAATAAGATATCACCTCATACCTTTCAGAATGGCTGTCATCAATAAATCAACAAACAACAAGTCTTGGCAAGGATGTGGAGAAAAGGGAACCCTCGTGCACTGCTGGTGGGAATGCAAATTGGTGCAGGCACTGTGGAAAACAGTATGGCGTTTCCTAAAAAATTAAAAATGGAACTGCCTATGGGCTGGTGATTCCACTTCTGGGAATATATACAAAGAAACCCAAAACACTGACTTGAAAGAATAGATGCACCCCTATATTCACTGTTGCATTGTTTATAATAGTAAAGATATGGAAGCAGCCCAAGTACCCATCAGTATATGAGTGGATAAAAGAAAGCTGTGGTACTTATATACAGTGGAATATTACTCAGCCATAAAAAAGAATGGCATCTTAGACCATTTGCAACAGCATAAGTGGACCTACAGGGTATTATGCAAATTGAAATAAGTCAGACCTAGAAAGACACATACCATATGATTCCACATCCCTGTGGAATCTAAAGAACAAAATAAATGGACGAAACTAAACAGAAACAGACTAATAGATACAGAGAACAGACTGAGGGTTGAGAGAAGGGAGAGAGGTCGGGGCACTGGGTGAAAAGGTGAAGGGATTTAGAAGTACAAACTGGTAGTTACAAAATAGTCAGGGGGATGTAAAGTACAGCATGGGAAATAAAGTGAATAACATTACAATAATTATGTATGGTACTAAGTGGGTACTGAAAATAGTAGGAGGGGCACTTTGAAAAGTATATAGTGGTCTAACCACTATGCTATACATCTGAAACTAATACAAAATAATATTAAATATAAACTGTAATTGAAAAATAACATTTAAATTTTAAAAAAGGTATCCCAGAGAGTGCTCCAGCCCCTTTCCACATGGGAGGCCATAGCCAGGAAACAGCCTTATGAATCAGGAAGTGAGCTATCACAGACACTGAATTGGGTGGCCCCTTGAACTTGGACTTCCCAGCCTCCTGGACTGTGAAAAATAAATGTTTGCTGCTCCAGCCACCCAGACTATGATATTTTTGTTATAGCATCCAGAATGGACTAAGAGTTTCTTTTCTCCTTAGAGCTTCAAATGTAATAAGATGAAGTATGGCTCTCCAGAAGAGGACAAAATATATAATAGCTGCTAATTTAACAAATCCCAGTGCCACTTTTGTTTGATAGCTCATATCACTTGAGCTGAATTTTCTCCCTTGCTAACATAAATCTCTCTGGAAATTCCATCTTAAATGCTATCTTGCAGATCAGACTTTGAGCTTCACGCGGGCAGGAATGGTGTTAGTCTCCATCTCTGAGGCTTCCTTATACTCATTACAATGCCTAATCCACAGCAGGCACACACTCCATGTTTGTTAAATTCAGTTGAACTAAACTGATCATCTTTCCTTAAACTATCTTTTTTAAATCCAGGTACAATGATGTGATTGTGTTAAAAGCAATATTTTGAAATAAACCAGTAGAAACACCTAGTGCTTCCAGCTCATTTGAATCTATAAAAGTCACTAAGGTTTGGTTTTAAAATGGTGTCTTGCATGGTAGGGAGTGATGAAAAGAATATGCTATTGTGATGATTTCCTGTCATTTACTCCTTGATATCTTTCTCTTTGCAGCTCTTTGAGTTTCTATATTTGTTTCTCTTAGGAACATGTGAACAATTGAGCCAGATCTGCTGCCACGTTTAGAATTTCAGCAAAGACGTGCTTTATATATGGTCCCGATGAAGAGGAGACATTCGAGCCCACAGCCATTCTTGATGCCCATCTAAGTGTTCATTGAGCTATTCATTCTCCAGATTGACTATGTGTCTGTTCTGATGTATCTCCTTAGTCACCTTGCGTGGCCGTAAACTACTCTATTTCTGAAATTTTATCACTGTACAGAAATCACAAAACATCTTTTTAATCTCCTCCTTACCTTAACAAGGATAAGATTTTGAACCAGGGAACCAGGGAAGAAGCCAGGCTCCCCACAGGGATATCTGCCATGAGATGTTGTGAATAAATTCAAATGTCTGGGCAGGATGAAGGGTATTGCTGACATGGCCTGAAGCCAGTCTAAGAGGCAGGGCAAGACCCAGGGTCGGTACTTCAAGAGGCAGGACGCAGAGCCCTCCACCTAGCACTGAGCTTAAACAGACCTAAGTAGGGCCACAGAGAACAGAATTAAGAGGATGGACAGCATCTCACATCCATTTTTGACTCACACTGATATTCTATTGATCTTTCCATGGATGTGCTCTTTCCTTCTCTATTTTTGGCCTCTCAACTTTATACAATTTATTTATTTTATGCCTTCCTCTCTCCTCTTCCCTCAGCTCTCATGTGTTTGTATCTGTGTGTATCTGTGTCCCCGTGTGCCTGAGTTTTGTGGGGGAAGCATTTATTCTCAACTTTCCCAATATAGTCTTCATCATGCAGCAATCATTTTTGAAATGTCATGCCAATCTCTGCTTCAGGCTGACAGGGTTAGATGCTAGTACCTCCCTTGAGGGATATTCGAATGCCCAAGATAGCCAGGAATAAAAAATAACCAGAAGAATTTGTGGGGAACAACCTCTGTTAATTAGAAAAGAAAAGGTATGGACATACCAGAGAGGCACCATTTTTGGTTGGCCCATTAACTGGGGAAAATCCCATCAGCATTATAGCTGACTAATGTGCAAAGGAAAATGGCAGAGTTGCACTGAGGAAAAAAAAAAAACACAAAAAACGACAACATTCTCCCTGTATTTTCAAAGTCATTATAATTTATTCTCAGAATTACATGGTGCTTCTAGCCAAATACCTGCAATGGAACTCTTCAATTATCCAAATAATTCTGAGCATTGAAACGCATGTAGTTTACATGATCGATGATGGAGGTCGATATTAAAGGGGTTTTTACCTCTAATCTATAGGGGAGTCCCTGTATTCCAGTGAGCATATCACATAAAAGCTTGAATTATAAATCTTGAGCTCAAAAGAAAGCTGACGGGGAATAAGGCAATGTTTTGTCTTACACATGGTCTATAAAAACCAGATGAGTGGGTGAGGTAGCCTAATAAGACAATGTGATATGGAAAGGAAAACGATCCTGAATTGAGGTCTGAGGCACTCAAACATCTGGAAGTTGGGAGGAGACAAAGGAGCCAGCAAAGGCAACTGAGGAGCAGACAGAAAAAATGCAAACAAAATCCTGGGAACAGGGCACCAACGAAACCACGTGAAGACCATGTTGCAAAAAGAGAGGCAAAGCAGCTGTGCTGGAAGTGCTGACAGGTGAAATAAAGCCAGGATTTGAAAAGTGTTTCTTGAATTTCGCAAGATGTTGGCCACTGGTGAATTTAGAAAGAACCACATCCATGCAATGTGGTGGGTTTATGCCAAGTTGGAGAGGGACAAAGAATGGGAGGGAGAAAGGAATTCATAATTCAAATTTAAACCAATAATAAAACAAAACTTTGCCAGTAGCTTAAGGAGAGAGCTGCATGGAAAAGCACTGTTTTTTTGTTTTTTCCCCCCATAAAAAGAACATACCAATACTTCCAATACCTAATATAGGTTATAATGCCATGCAGATAAGCCAAATAAACTTACTGGAAATTCTAGGTGTCTATTTAAAAAATTTTGGTCTTAGCATGTGATCAAATGCTAAAAAGGAAAATATAATAGACTAGAGGCTTGATGCACAAAAATTCGTGCAAGAGTAGGCCTTCCTTCCCCCAGCTGCTGGCACCAGCTTCCCTCCAGGACCCAGGAACTGGGCTGGCTTCCCTCTGGCCACCCACAGGCACCTGGGACCCCAGCTGGCTTCCCTCCAGCCCTGGCTTCATCAGGAAGGACATCTGGAATGACATCCAGAAGACGTTCAGTCTAATTAGCATGTTACCCTTTATTATTTTAGATATTAGGGAATATTTAGCAGCTACATGGAGGGACAGTTTTCTGAGCTTTTCAGAATATTTATTTTTGAGCCTAGTCCCATCCTGTACCCTTTTCCAGCACCATGTCAGTGTCTCCTTCAGTGGTCGTCAAATGTTATTCAAGTAGGTGATAGTTAACCACACTGTCCTTGGTTTAAGAAAAATAATAGTATGCAGTATGTGTGCATGTGCATGTATGTATTTTTTAATTTAAATTCTTTATTGTATAAAGTATTTAATGAGTCTCCTCCCCCCCCATTTGCCTCTCCCTGGTTGCTCCCACCCCCAAATATATGCCCTCACCCCCCTACTATCTCTGTCAATTGGTTATGCTCATATGTATGCATGCAAGTCCTTTGGTTGATCTCTTACCCCCTCACCCCCGACACATTTGGCATGTGTGTAGTTTTTAATCATGTGCTGGTATGTCAGCAAACACAAATTCAGAACCTGAAAACTGTAATCATAATGTAATAATTTCTACTTACAGAGTGTATTCATAGATGGACAAAAACCATTTTTTCAGTGTGTTCAACTTTTCTAAACTTGTGCTTACCATCTAATTTACTCAAAAGGACAAGGTCATGCTATTGCTTATAATGCTTATAATGTAGAACCCAAGTTAGTCACTGTTAATGTTTTTACATTATATTTGATATCATCTACTTATATTTATCAGAGGACCAAATTGTTATTCAAACCATCCAATAGTTCTATAAATAATATTTCATAATGTAAAAATTATGGTATGATTATTATTCAAGTTTGAGTGTTACTTAATGCCTATAACTATATTTAAAATTAAACTTTTTTTAACCTCAAAAGTAATTATTTTTTATTGTAAGCAACTGGACAGAGAACTGTTCAAGCACCTCCCCCCCTTACCACTGAACATCTACCTATGCAGGAGAGGCTTCTAGATGTTCAATTATTTGATGTTCTCAGAAAACTGCAGATACATCACTATCTATATATATATAAAAGCCTAAGTGACCATTGCAGCCGATGACCAGAATGACCGATCAACCAGTCACTATGACATGCACTGACCACCAGGGGCAGATGCTCAGTGCAGGAAAGCCACTTAGCCAGGAGCTCCAAAGAAGGACAACCACTCAGCCAGAAGCCGGGCTCACAGCTGACTAGTGCAGCTGTGGTGGTGGAAGCTGCTCCTGACTCCTTTGCAGTGCTAGCGAGTGGCAGCGGCAAGTGCAGCAGGCCAGGATGTACACAAGCGGTGCAGCTCAGGCTCCTCCCTTGCCTCCTGCCGTTTGGTGCACTGCTACATCCCTCAGGGGATGTCCGACTGCTGGTTTAGGCCCGATCCCTGTAGGCTCCCAAGCCAGCCTCCAGGGATCAGTCCTAAACCGGCCATCGGACATCCCCCAAGGGGTCCTGGATTGTGAGAGGGCATAGGCCAAGCTGAGTGACCCACTCCCCCGCTTCCATGAATCCATGCACCGGGCCTCTGGTATAAAAGAAAAAAATAAACCAGTAGGAATGGAGATGAAGAATAGGGAACACAGGCTTCCTGGTTTTATCAATAAGATATCATAAAAAAGGCACATATGGAAATATATTAGAATAAAAAAAACATTAAAACTTAAAAAAAAAAGGTCAACATTAGGATCAGGTCAAGAATAGAAAAACTACCCAGGAATCATGCTTATGGATAATTCTGGTGAAGGAGGCAGTAGTGATGATGGTGGAGATGCTACCGCCAGGGATGACTATATAAATGATATAAGCTCAGTGTAAACACTTGTTTCCAAAACATTCTCCTAAAAATGGCCGGTATACTGAGAGACACTCTCTTTCACAGCCAACCCACGAGCTCCAAGCAAAGGAGGCAGAGGAGGGAGCTGAAGCCCCTCCGTGTGCTCTGCAGATGTATAGGCAACAACATCTCCATGCTGCTGACAAAGGGCTATTGCTGCCACGACCCATAAAGAGAAAGGATTTATTTCTAGGTGACAAACACATGTCTTAAAAAAAATGCTTCAGCCTTTGATCTAATACATTATTCTCTAGAAAGGCTGCCCTATATACCACCAAGGATGCACTGCACCTGCTCTTTCTTTACTGTGCAGCCATGAAAATAAGTGACTGGCCCAAAAGTGAGCTGATAGGAGGTATATTTCCAGGGAGGAAAATAATAGGTCAAAACCTAGGACCAGTTCTGAGACAGAGTCAGTATCTATACCTGGAAAAAAGTAGATTCAGACTCTAGACAGTCATTTTTCCGAAGAAAATGAGAATAACAAATTATCTACAAAAATGAAATGAAGACATTTTTGTAACATTTGTACTGAAAACAGTAGAATTCAAATGCCCACTGGCAAAAATGTGGATATACAGAATGCAGACTATCCACTTTGTGATAAATATACATTGATGAGAAACAAATAATTATAATGCTACATGAAAAAGGTACTATGAAACTTCATATATTTAATATTATTTTACAAAGCTTAAGGACAAGTAAAACAAACAAATTTATTACTTCAATATATGCATGCATACATGCATGCATATGGCATATGTATGTACACATATGTGTATATATGTGCATACATATATACTTATAGAATAGGTATTTTATCAAAAATCAAGTGAATAGTAAATATAAAATTTCAGAAAATGGTTGTCTCTGAGGAGAGGAAAGAGAATGAAATAGGAAGGCAGCATATTGATAGATGCAAATTTGGGCAATATCCCAGGCTTTGAGTTGATTATTCATTATAAAAATATTGTTTTGGCCGTAGCCGGTTTGGCTCACTGGATAGAGCGTCGGCCTGGAGACTGAAGGGTCCCAGGTTTGATTCCGGTCAAGGGCATGTACCTTGGTCGCGGGCACATCCCCACTAGCGGGTGTGCAGGAGGCAGCTGATTGATGCTTCTCTCTCATCGATGTTTCTAACTCTCTATCCCTCTCCTTTCCTCTCTGTAAAAAATCAATAAAATATATTTAAAAAATTAAATATATTTAAAAAACATATTGTTTTGTAATTTAAATATATATATAAACATAAATGTGTAGGTATTCATAAATTATTTAAGCAAATAAAAGTAAAATTTCAGCATTAATAGTTGTTATTTCTCTAAAATATGAAAACAAGGTATGTTAAAATAGTGTAGGCACAATTCTCAGTAATGGAGGACTTACTGCAGTGGAAGCCATCAGTGAGCATCTTGCGTTTAGAAAGTAGCATTTGTGTCACACTGTGCATGTTGTATCACCGGGCTGGCACCTTTTCCTACACGTCTGCAGTACCCAACATGCAATACTTAGTACCACATAACCATACCAAAGAAACACACATTTCATTGATTCTCTGATGAAGGATCAGGCGATTTAGTTGTTGAAATAGAATGAATACTCCTGCCAGTTTATTTTATAAACCATTTATGCAGCAATAGTACATCCTCCAGGGTAGAGGCATTCTACTGTTCTGAAGCTGTTTTCTAAAACACAGCATTCTGTTTGCATATATTTCCCATTCTGACCAGCCATTTCCAATCTAGATATGCAATTCTGGAGCTGGGAAGTCTAGGTTGACAGCAGCCACATGTGCATGCCCCAGCCCAGGCAACACTAACTTAGTACCTCATTTCTACCAAAGCGGAGTGGATGAGGAATGGCTACCCAGTCAAAGGCAGCCAGCCCTCCTTAGACTGCCATGCAGCCTTCCAGGGGTGTGGCTTAAGAATGCTGCCTGCCCCACAGGGTTGTGCCTTATTGGAAAGGTAACTGGAGGCCCTGTTCAGATCCTTCATTGGGGTTTAGATTCAAAACCTAATATCAAAGGATTCATAGTATTTATATCCAGAAGATAGTAAACTCTAGCCGTAAGAGTAGAAAGAGTATGGGGTCAGGAGGACAGAGACCTCCTTCGCCAACAGACCCCAATCATTGCCTGTGGTGCTGGAAGGTTTCCCCACACCTGGGCAGCTGGCTCAGGGCATTGTTTTTTCTCACATTGACTGTATTCAGAAACCAAATAAATGGGAGATTGAGGCTCATCATTTCACAAAGGTCTCTTTGCTCTACAAGCACTTGATCCATTGATTCTGTAGAGTTTATGCGACATTGCTAAGCACCGGTTACATGTATGCCAGACACTGTCCTATGAAGTATATAAAACGTTAAAAGGTATAAATAAAGGAAAATGTCATTGGTTGATAGAATCACATATTATAAGAGTAGAGGCTACTAGCAAGATGTAAATTAGAAAGAATAATATAAGCAATGACTTTAGAAATAAAGTTTTCCAGACCTTACTTTGATACTAATCTGTACTGAAGGGAACCTGGGCTCCATGTAAGGTAGCTGATTACACTTCTTGTGATAGGAGGAATCAAAATGTGCCTGGAATATCTGGTTGCCAAAAACCACACACACACACACACACACACACACACACACACACACACACACACACCTTGAAAATAGCAGGGATAATACTGAAAGAATAGGAGTCGGCTTTGGGGTATCCTACTGTCCAATTAGTGATTCCTTGAATACTTTTTGGACACACTGAAAGTGTGAGCAGCTCGGGGTTTATAATGATGCTTGAAGAGAAAAGGCCATTTAAGTTATGAAAAAGCTACAATGCACAAAAGATGAAAACACGATGCCATTATTTTATTAATGTGATACATATGTACACTTTTATTATAGAAAAAAATTAACCACATAGCATCTGGTTTCTCAGAACTGCGCAGTTATAGCAGTATAGGACATAGACCAATAATCCACTCAGGAGTTAAGATAGACTGGACTCTGAGGCTATGCTGCACCGCAGAGATTCAGTAACTGCTGATCATACCACGTGGTGCCACCCAAATGTGAATTGTCTATGCTTCCCTCTCCCCACCACTGTCAGACACTCTCTCTGAAACCGTAGAATTGTGGCTCAGATTCTGCTGAGAGGCCATGGTAATGACCATGGCTTCTGCAGTTACCAACCTACTACATCGATTTCAGCCAAAAGATACATGATCCAAAAAAATCATTTCCCTTCCACGTACAACCCTAACCCAGGACGATCAGCTGCTCCTTGAGAGAGAGTGAGGCACCAGAGGAACTCTGTCAGGTGTCTAGCACAGTAGCTTAAAAAAAAACAAAAAACTGGAGGGACCATTCCCTTTGAGAATAAACTGCACCTACCTTCTCTGTAAGCTGCACATACCTACAGGCAGCCAGTGTGCTTTCAATTTCAGGAGCTTATGCATTCCTGAAGCTCATTTCTAGACTAGGATCTGTGGGTGTCCATTGTGCATGGTGTGCCTCATGCCCTTATTTTCTTTGGGTCAACATGAGTAATAAGGGTGAGGTTTAGGGTGAGTTTTCATCAGCGCTTGTTTGAATTATCAGAACAACCTCTTATTTGGCCTCGCTGTCTTAGTGCCACCCACCTCTGTCCTCTGCACTGCTACACTCTTGACAATGAAGATTTAATTATTTGACACATACCCATCACTCCCTGCTGAAAGCTTTTCAAACGTTCTTTATCACCATTAGGGAAAAAGTCAAAAACTCCTTTGAAAGTATCCAAGATTTGTGATGCTCTAGACCTCACTTACCATTTGAGTTTCATCTTCACCCTCAGACCCCTGTCCTATGCACTTTGCTATGCAATCTCACATTCTGAGCCTTTGCACACATGTTCCCTCTGTCTAGATTTACCCTATGCCTTATTCTCAATAGTGATTAATAAATTTTAAAAAGAACATACTTTTTCTAGGATGCCCAGTGGGTTTCATTTCTTTCCGGGAGCCTTCTCTAGCCCTCCACTGTGTGTTAGATGCTCTCCTTCTTTGCTCTTCTATAAAGCTATGCAATCTCCTATTATAACATTTATCAAAATCCCCTATAAAAAGCAGTCTCCCTCTCCAGGCTGTGAAGTTCTTGATAGTATGGATGGGATTTTTGTTACTTTATCTACAGTGACTGCAAAAGTATGCTGGACATACTAAAAATGAAAAACTATGTTTGTGGGCAATGTCTAAATGAAGAAAATAGCTGTCAGGAACAATACAGTGTAGAGAAAAAGGAACTGAACAGGTTTTCTTTTCAGTTACTTTTTCCTGCTGTGAAACAAAACTAAAAATAAATTTTCATTAAATTCTTCTCTGAATTTTTTTTTAAGTTTGAAGGAAGTTAGCAGAAGAGGGAAATGTAGCTAACCAGCTTATATTCCTCATCTTAAAACAATTATTGAGGTTCCAAAATTGGTATTCCTGGCAGAAAATAAAATAGAAAAAGGCATATTCCCAGCATAAAGCTTTGAAAGGAGCACAAGGACCTTATCAATTTGGCTAACTGTGGGTTCCCTGGTACCCGACACATTGGTTGCTCAGTAAATATTTATTAAATGACAAGTATCTCACCACTTTTCTTGTCAGATGTATCAAGGAGACCACAGTTCAGGTGAGATAAGTAGTGCAAAAGAATTTTTAAAATTTGATCTCCAATATTTCAAAATATATGTTTGGATGTGGATTGGATAGAGTGTTTTTAAAGGATTTGCTAAGTTTACCTACTCCTGTTATGTTTCAGGATGTAAGTTTTAAAACAACCAAGAAAAAATATAATTGTTATTTTCAAAGTACCTATTTATTTATAAGTGATTAATATATTAACTATATTTGCTTTTAACCTGTTCATTAAAGCAATTCCCCTAAAGAATTATCTTAGAGCAGTCTTAAAACCTATTTCTGTATAAGATGATAATATATCTTTCAGCAAGGTATTTAGTTGAAACTCCTGATTTATAAGAAGGATAAATTAAAGTATACATATTTTATTTATAAGCGTATTTTTCCTTAAACACGTACATTCAAATTAACAACATAAGCAGTTATTTCGGATGTTCAGAGCACTGAATGTTTGGTTGCTTGATAAAATGTCAGGATGAATGACCCCTTGTCTCTGACCTCAAATACATACAAGTTAGAAAATAAATGAGAGAAACACAGGATATAATGTAGCATACATATGGCTGGCCAATGGTACCCCTACTTTGTATAGTAGGATGGATGAGGGGAGTACAAGATCTCTCCCTTGGCAAGGCATTCAAAGAAGTTATTGAAAAGAAGGAAGGGTGTGAACATGTCCTTGCAGGATGGGTATAGTTTCAGTAAGTGAAAGGGGAGGGTAAGGCATTTTGGTAGAGAGAACTGCAGAGCAGAAGTCTAGAATCCAGCTAACACAGGAACATGAGGGACAAACTCACATACAAGATCGTAGCATAGGAGCTTCAGAGGCAAAGACGAAAGCCAGACCCTAGGAAACACTGGAAGCCACCTTGGGAAGACACTTTCATTCTCTACTTGGTGAACATCCAGTGAGAGTGAACTATAGAACGCAGAGCCCAGAGCGGGCAATTGAGTTACAGTGCTGCCACTTAGCCCGGTTAGGGATCGGGGCACAATTACAGTGGAGGTGGTGTGAGTGGAAGAATGAGGGAAGGAAGAAAATTTGAGAATATTAATGTAGCATAGAGAGCTTCTTGGATAACAGATGCAAGAAAGAAAGAGTAGTCAGCAATGAATCTGTTACTGAAAATACGATGACAGAAGAGACAAGTCAGGAGGGGAGTGAATTTACCAGGAAAATGATAAAGCCATTTTGATTTCCAAAGTGCTGAATTTCAGGGGAAAAAAAAAAAGCAATGCCGTTGGAGGCTGCGAGTTTAGGTCTAGCTCAGGGCTGGTTACAGTAATTCAGAGATTTATGCTTGTTGTCAGAGCTCAGGACCAATTACATGGTGCAACATAAGCAGTTGTCTTGCTAGAGAAACATCTCTAACTGGGGACCTATCCCCCCCTCACATTTACCACCACAATTCTCCCCTGGGTCACTAAATTAGTGGAAGACATTGCAAGCCCAAATTTATGTATGAATTAGGGTATACGTGCAACATTTAAAAGATAAAATTATGACACATACCGGGCTTAAAGGCTTGACCCCAGTAGGGGCCATGAAAAAGGCAGCCAATGGATATTTCTCTCTCATTGATGTTTCTACCTCTCTGTCCCTCTCCCTTCCTCTCTCTCTAACATCAATGAAAAAAACAAACACTTTTTCTAAAAAGCTATTGATTGATTACTTGATATGAGCACCTGAGACTGAATATCTGACCTCTGTTAATGACAGCCCTGTTACACCCAATTAGCTCATAAA
The DNA here is from genome assembly GCF_000327345.1 of Myotis davidii. Lineage (NCBI taxonomy): Eukaryota > Metazoa > Chordata > Mammalia > Chiroptera > Vespertilionidae > Myotis > Myotis davidii. Next base: position 2,203,562 of record NW_006297819.1, on the reverse strand, counting down.
GAAATGGCCCATGGTTCCCTTTCCAAAGAAGCCTGAGGCCCCAGGCTGCTGCCACTGTTATTGTACATTCTGAGTCTTCTTGGAAATAATGCTGCTTTTTTCTTCAGTGGAAGGGACTGAGTTGGTTGCTTGGGGTCCATCAGGCTTCAGGGAGGGCCCCTACCCTCCTTATATATAGTCAGTGAGTACAGTATCCTTTCTGAAGAGTGGAAAGCATTTTCTTTCTTCCCATTCAGTCTGGGGATGTCAGGAGAATAAAAAATGTGTATTTCCAACTTTAGACTGAGAAGTACTAAATCAGTTTAATGCTGATTTCCTCCTAAAAAGCAGACAGATGAGTTAGAGAGACGAATGAAAAACAGTTATGAGTCATTCAGAGATTTTTATCATGGGCCTGAAACATGCCAATTAAGAACTTAGACCTCTGTTGACTCCCTCTAGCTATCTGGCAAAAGTACAGTGATCAGTGGTATTCCTTGAGGAGCTCAGCGTGTACCTTTCTTCTCTTCTTTGATAATCCCAGAGTGAGATGGGAGGGGCCATAATATCTAAAGAAATAAGTGTGCCTTGGGAAATTGCTAAACTTTAGAATACACAAGAAAATACATCTTCACATATCAAAACAGATTCTCTCCTGTCTGCCTGCTATGCCTCAAACTCAGAGAATTTCGCACTGTCACCATTTCTCTGGCCAGCTGAGGGCGCAATTGCTCTGCTTTTGCACGAACATCCCATTTGGAAAATAAATGACACCAAGTCATCTAGTCATCTGCAGAAAGCGGACACACAGATAAAAAAGGGAGCTGGGAGGCGAGGGGAAATGGGCAGGGAAATCTAAAAGCTGCAACACAGAGCATCCCCAAACAGTTTTGAGAAGTATGAACAAAATAATATTTCATACATACTCGTAAAACTCACAGCTTTTGTGTGATGAAATGTATTAGGTTTACAGCAAATAGTGTGATTTTTTGGTTTTGTTAATGTGTGTAGGCAGGTTTAATAAACGTTTATTTTCTGTAATTTTTAACACCTATCTAACGACCACATATCCACATCAATTAAAAAAAAAATTACTAGTAGAAGGCTGACTTTGCATTTCTCAGCTGAGTAAATACATTGATAGAAGATGTATTGGTTTGATAACTTCTCATCTTTATTTAGATTCAAAATAATATAAATGGAAAATTCTAGTGTATTCTGGGAGTACATATTTTCTTTCACTTTGGATGTATTCATAATTCATTAATATAAAGCTAAAATAACAACTCTCCATATTTCACCAGATAATTGCATACTGTAAGCTGCCTAAAATATCTATTGGATGTCTCCCTTCCTGTAGGAGAGGTAATGTTACTTTCAGGATGCCAATATTTGCCTAGTATATACATGGCCTCCATCATTCTCAGATCTGCTCCCAAAGACAATCTCGAGCAATCTGGGCCTGATAAAAAACCCCTCTGCTGCTGGACACTACATCTTTTTATAGAGTGCTGACACCTATGAATTTTTGTTTCAGTACATTTTGAAAGTCCTTGATATACCTGTTGAATCATGAAGTACACACATAACTGGGCCTTAGTCTTTCTTAGCAGAGTATTATCTGCTTGATTGACTTGGTAACCCTCTAGACAAGCCCTTTCACCAAGGTGGTCATAGACCCTAGGCCCCTCTTTCATTGAGGAAAGCAATACTACCCAAGAAATCTCTGCAAGTCGCAAGGTCCAGGAGGGGTGAAAGCCCATAAAGATACCAATTCATCAAAATTATAGACACAAGGCCAGAAGTAAGACTATAGACAATTCGATTTATATTCTATTGCCAAACTAATCTTGTTGAAGCACAGATTGATTCATTTTACTTCCCATCCTGTTATGCACAGCATAAGACCTGTCTGCCTTGGCCTGATGTTGACAGCACTTCTTGAACTGGCACCAGCCAGCTCTTCCAACCTTCTTCCTACTGCCCCTGGAACTCCCGACCAACAAAACCAAAGGGTTTTCACATTCACATTCCTCCACCCTGACCCCTGACTCAGTCCCTTTCTCTAGAATTCAACTAGAGTGAAGAGTGAGCAGGTTTTGTAAAAGCCGTTTATCTTCCCCCCGGCACACACCTATATGCAGCCTTGCTGACCCAATCTAAAGCTTCTGCCGTAAGTTTCCCCTAATGTCCTCTAGAGTCTGCACTGTTTCTCAATGTAGCCTCTCTTGATGACACTTAATTCTTTCTATCTCAAGACATAGGTCTTTATGGACACACGTGTTCTACCAGCCATACCTGATGGGAAGGAGAATCTATATTGGATGCATCTCTTTATTCTCTAAATATTTCCTACAATTCCCAGTACATGTAGGCATTCAATATATGTCCACTGGATGACTATAACAAACAAGTTAATTCGCAGTTTCTGCTAAACCAAAGTTACTTGTAGAGAGGTGTCTGAAAAAGTTAGTGGTGTTCAAGTAATTCTCTTCTGTACAAAATTAACTGCAAGTCAACCATCTAAACTCCAAAGACTTAGCACCTTGCTGAAAAGAAGTTGCTTAATCCAATGGGTAAGTGCTTAATGAAAAACTGCTCAGTGCCCAATGTTTTAGTTCTCAATCATAGAATCAGCAAAGTTGTCTACCTGAAAATGCCTTTCTCCAAGTCTTGTGCTTAGGAAGCAAATCAAGCCTCTATAATGTTACATAATATATGTACTATAAATATTTATAATAAACAGAAGAGGTTCAGCCCAGCTGGCATGGCTCAGTGGTTGAGCATTGACCTATGAACCAGGAGGTTATGGTTAGATTCCTAATCAGGGCACATGCCTGAGTTGCAGGCTCAATCCCCATTGTGGGGCATGCAGGGAGGCAGCTGATCAATGATTCTCTCCCATCATTGATGTTTCTATCTCTTCCTCCCTCTCCCTTCCCCTCTGAAATCAATTAAAATATGTATTTTTTTAAGAGAAGAGGTTCAGTAGGATTTGAGATTCAAAACACTCTAACTTTACAAAAAGAAAGAAGTTAAAACATAAATTTTAATTTGGCAATAAAGTTGAGTTTTGAAGTTGTTTTCAAGTCATCCTTTAGTACTTTAAGATAAATTGAATCAGTATTTACTCACACCCTCTGCCCTCCTATTAAACAAATATATACTTTGTGAGTTTTTCTACAATCTTCAAAATAAATGCCTATTCGAGTACCTAAAAGCAAATAATCCATTTTCCCCCATTCAATAGTTATTTTGGACATTGTGGTGGGTACAGTAGATGTGCAAGATATAGCTTCAGCTCTCCTCATTTAGATAGAGGAACAATTTTACTAAGAAAACAAATTAGCACACTTTCATGCCAATATATAATGAAAAAATGGCATGGATCAATGTGCATTCAGAAAAGGAAGAGTTATTGATGACTTAAAAGTTTTTAAGAAAATTGATCGGAGTTTTACCTAAGACAAGATGGTTCCTAGTAGGCAAAGATTGGGTAAAAATAGCCTATTTATAAACTGTGGGCAACGAAGCAAGGACATGGTTGAAAATGGCATTTTTATTTGATAGTAAGGAAATTAAACTGATATTATATAAGCATTTATTGAGTATTTACAATGTTGCAGGCATTGTACTAAAACATGTAGTAAATGCATTGTGTTGGGATTAGAGGTTCTTAAAGTGTGGTGTCCCTGGGCAGGCAGCATCAGCACAATGACCTGGGAACTTGTCATGAATGCATATTCCCAGGGCCCACCCCAGACCTACTGAACTGGCAATTCAGGGGCTGGGGCCCAGGAATCTGTATTTGAACAGCCTTCCAGGTGATTCTGATACTTGTTAAAGTTAGAGAACTGCTGTATTACAGGGAAGGAGCAAAAAAACCCTGACCAAATGGCATAAGACCTAAATTCCAAGCAGTAGAATTGCATTAGATGTATTAGAAACAGAAAGTCATAGATGGATTTTAATAAGACCAGTGGCATCAGGAAATTGATGTTTATTTTGTGCAGGTCACTCAGAAGAAATATTAGCAGAGGCTGAAAATCTGAAAAGAATTTTTCTTAGGAAGTCTGAAATCTTTATAAAAGTTCTCGTGAGACATACAGACAAGTATAATGAAATAATTCCATCTTTTGAGAAAAAAGAGTCACTCCTTTAAAAGAAGTTTTGATAAGATATCTAATTTCTCTTCTCTTATTCTGTATTCTCTCTACTTCCTCTGGATTTGAATAAGGACAGCATGAAGAACTCTGCATTTTACCTAAAACTATGGGGTAGAACTTCTAGCACATCATCGTTTAGTATACTTGACTTTTTTTCTTCAACTTGAACTACTCACATGAGGAGAAAGAACTTCATGACACTACTTGCTATTTATTGAAAATACAACTACCCTCTTTATTATATACTAGAGGCCCAGTGCACAAAAATTTGTGTACTCGGGAGGGTCCCTCAGCCTGGCCTGTGCCCTCTCGCAGTCTGGGAGCCCTCAGGGGATGTCTACCTGCTGGCTTAGGCCCGCTCCCCGGGGGACTGGGCCTAAGCTGGAAGTCAGACATCCCTCTGGCAGCCCGGGAGCCCTCGGGTGATGTCCACTTGTCAGCGGGGAGCAGGCCTAAGCTGTGATAGGATAGAGGCCTGGTGCATGGGTGGGGGCTGGCTGGTTTGCCCTGAAGAGTGCCCTGGATCAGGGTGGGGGTCCTTCTGGAGTGCCTGGTCAGACTGGGTGGGGGGTTATGGCTGTTTGCAGACTGGCCACGCCCCCCAGCAGGGACCATCACCCCATGGGGGTGTGGCCAGCCTGAGTGAGTGGCTGAGGGCCATTTTCAGGCTGCCCACAGTCCCTTCAGGGTTGGGGAGTCCTGCTGGGGTGTCTGGCCAGCCTGGGTGAGGGGCTGATGGCCGTTTTCAGGCTGGTCCCACCCCCAGGCAACACAAGCTCCCAGCCACTCCTTTTTTTCTTTTCTTTTTTTTCCCTGGGATTTATTTATCTTCTATAATTTAAACATTGTGGCCTTGAGCGGAGTTGAGGGCTGGCCAGGGCAGGTGGAAAGCTTGGCTTCCTCCATCGCCAGGGGCAAGCCAAGCCTCCTTTTTGCTCCAGCTCTGTGTCCGCCGCCATCTTAGTTGAGTTAATTTGCATACTCACTCCTGATTGGCCCGTGGGCATGGCTTGTGGGTGTGACTTGAACATAACGGAGGGATGGTTAATTTGCATGATCCTCTTTTATTATATTGGATAATTATAAAGTACATATTCTTGTGTACTTTAAAGGATTTCCCACTTTAAAATGCTTCTAGGAAGTTTGAACCTGTGCCAAGGGTACAGGGCTGGGGAGAGCAATCTTCTAGAGAGCCACAAAAGATGGGGTGGTTATTGGTTATTTACAATAGGAAAGAAAAGCAAGTTTTAAGATAGCCATAGGAAAATTCTTAATTGCAATGATAAATAAAATTTTAGGCTTTTACTTATGAAACGGGAATTTTAGACAGCGAAAAGATGAACGTTACTTCTACAAGATTAAGGTTAAATCACAGGTATCCACCATACATGCTCTGCAGTGTATGATGAACTTTCTTTATTACTCTGAGCTACTTGGAGAAGCCCCTGCCCTTGGAAGGTTTTTCTGAAGATAAAAGAGATTGATCAGACCATTCAGGTCTGTGGGGGTGGAAACTGTCTTTCCTCTGGGAGCCTGCATTGTCTGGCCCTTCAGCTTAAATTACAGGTTATAATTGATCCTCATTATTGGGGATTCTATTATTTGCAAATTTGTCCACTTGCTAGAATTTGTTTGTAATCTCCAAATCCATACTTGCTATACCTTCAGGTCATTCATGGACATGCACAGAACAGCATGCAATGTGAGATGCCCAACATGAGATGCATGTTCCAGCCCAGCTGCCTTCTTGATCAGTCCCCACACTAGAAACCAGCCTCCCCGCCTTTTATTTTTACTAGCTAGTGCCCCATCTTTCACATTTGTGTGTGGTTTTTTTTTGTTGTTGTTGTTATTGGTGGTAATTTTGCCGTTTAAAATGTCTCAAAGTGTAGTGCTAAAATGCTGTCTATTGGTCCTAAATGCAAGATGACTGTGACAGGTCTTGTGGAAAGTAAATCAGATAAGCTTCATTCATGCATAAGTTATAGAGATGTTGGTGTAAGTTCAGTGTTAATGAACCAACAATATATTCAATAAGGTGCCTTTAAACACATAAAACAAGGTTATGTATTGATACATGGAAAGTGTTGTGACCAGAGCCTGGCAGGATCCTTATCCAGTATTCACCCTAGGAGCCATGCTTCAGTGTTCGCTAATTTAGTGTTCAGGCCAATTTTATGGAGCATAACTGATGTGAATAATGAGAACCAACTGCATGGTGCATGTAATTTTGAATATTAACTCAAATGATAAGTGCTCCAATTTTATTTGCCCTCAATCCTATATATGTTTGCTGTTATAGTTCGCAATTATTTGGAGGTAGAAAGTACTGTGTAGAGAGTGACTTGATGACCTCCATCTGAGTGTTTCGAGAATGAAGAATTAAAATGTTGCTCTTATGATTGGACTGGCATGGAGGCCCACATCGTGATTTATGTGAGCCTTTGTTTATATTTAATATCTTATAACCTCAACCAAATATTAGTAAGAAGAAGCCTCTGGGAGTTTTCTGATTAAAACACACACGCACACACAACAAAGCTTTGATACATCACTGCCTAGAAGGTAAAATAGCCTTATTATCTTACAAATTTATCACACACAGGCCAGGCCGAATCTTCAGTATCACAATGACTATTGCAGAAACATTTTTTTTTAGCTTTTAAAATTGATTTTTAGAGAGAGAGAAAGGGAGAGGGAGAGAAAGAAACAATGGCTGCCTCTTGTACAGATCCTACCAGGGATCAAGTCCACAACCCACATGTCCCCTGACCAGGAATCAAACAGGCAACCTTCTGCTGCACAGGATGATGCCCAACCAGCTGAGCCACCTGACCAGGGCAAGAAATACCTTTCAATGTTTCCTTGCAGGCACCAATCATCATTTCGTAGGCTGTGTTTTGTACAGAACAAATATAAATGGATGTAAACATATACCCCATGTAATTAAATGCAGTAGCCAGGGACCAATTCAACCTGGCTCTGCATCATACATATGAAAAAGTTTCACCCTGATCAGCCTTTGAGCAAATTACAGCATGGCAAGTAGTAAGGAGAAGGGGGCAGGATTAAACCCTACAGACCACACACTGCCTACCATTTGAAGGCTTTTTGAAGCAGAAGCAAGGTAAATTCCTTTCAAAGCTCAAGGGACACAGAGAAAAAGAAAGTAAACAAAACAAAATAAAACTGCAACCCCTGTCTGTAATATTACTCAATCTCCCATCAGGCAAGTTAAAAATTATAAAAGGTAATTTCATCTTTTCCCTGCCTTACCTTTTTTGTCCCTGTGTGAACACATTTCAAAAAAGTGACAGTATCAAAATCCAAATCATTCCCCACTAATATTTCTGTCTCCATACTAGACTTTTTAAAAGTCCGGGGAACTAGAAATTGGTGAGACAGTTCTCTGTGTATGCATGCATTTCTGTCTCTGTCTCTCCTCCTCTTCTTCCACCTTCGCCTCCTCCTCCCTCTCCTTCCATTCCCTCTCCTCTTCTGCCTCCCCCTCACCTCCTCCCCCTACCCCACCCCCACACTTTACACCATCTTTGTAATCAGAATTCTGCAGATGAGTATAATGGCATTCTGAATCTGGCTCTGAATCATGTGATTTAGAACATGTGTGTGGAATACTGTTGCCTTTTCTGATTTACCAGTGAAAATTAACTTGTAGAATAAGTTAATCTGCAAAAATCACAGGGCTCCACTCCTTCAGATTAAGGGAGTAAAGATGGAGGTGAAGGGAGCGAGGGCTAATGACACTCTGCCTCCTATGGCTCCATCTGCATTAGGATGCCAAGACAAGAGGACTCTAGGGCTCCTCCTATTGAAGACCCAAAGCCAGGGGGATTAGAAGGATGACATACATATGTTTACGGGGCTTTGGGAGTTTATTTAGTCTGCTAGGTCATTTTGTATTGGAATGAAACTCTGAGGATTAATCTAGACTTTTAAAATGATTAAAGAGGGAAGTTTCCTACGGAAAAAGTTTCTTCTCACTGCATTGCTAGACTACATTGTCTAGCCTACTCACACCTAATGTGCCACTGAAATTTTACAGTATGAAAAGTTAACCTACTAGTAGTACTAAGACAAGGGGAGGGGTTCCCCGCTCTGTAAGAGGTGGTGCCACACAGTGTTTAAGGAGAAGCTGCTGCTCTCTGAGAAGCGAAGACAGTCATATGCACTGGCAGAACGCTCAGCTCAGAGAACAAGTTTCCCCACAGGAGGTAGAGGTGTCACCCTCATTGAAAAAAGTGATACAAGAAAGCCATTCCCCACCGTGGCCCAGGGGAAGTGAGGCCTTTGAGGTGAACCAGATAAAGGGAGTCAGCTCATTAGATGGAGGTGGGGGAGGGACAGGTCTGCTGGCACCACCAGGCTGCCACTTGGGGCCATCCTGCTTATTGATAGGGATGTGTCACATCAGAGACTTTGCCACTTGGATCTGTTTCAGAACTTAGGTCCTAGTGTTTTTCAAGCAGTAGCAGAAAGATCAGGATTCAGAGAAAGGAAGTAGTGAAAAGTGTCCTAGACACAGATTCTTAAATTTTCTTTTTTTCATCTTATAGACTTTTGACAATGACAGAAGAATAAAGGAAATGACAGAAGTGGGTTTTTCTTCTACTCCACAAACTACTTCTCTTTTTCCAGGATATTTTAACTATGTGAAGGGGCCTTCTTTTGAAAGTGGATTATTGATATTCACAAAATAACAGGTGTGTTCTTACTTTACACGGAAAGAGATGTAATAGAAAAGAACTAAGAAGCCTGCTGTTAGCATAATTTTTAAATTATATTTTACTTTCAAAGTGTCTCTTAATCCTAACTAGGAACTTCCAACCCCTATAGTTTAAATCTGAGTCCTTATAGACACAGAAAGCTACGAATACTCACATTCACAGAAAACTATGAATACTCACATTCACACAATTGTTTTATTCACGCTTCATGCAGTAGTTAAAACAAATTTACCCTCAAGGAGATTGTAGTCTGTGAGCAATATGATCTGCATAATAAAGAGACTTTTCCACAAAAAAATAAATCTTAACATTAAACATTTTTATATTTATGAAGTCTATCATGATAGGATGTTTGATCTATTAGTAACACAAAAATGAAGTAATGAACAGTGTCCCTTAAGTAGTCAGTTGAAGTTGATTTCATTGACTGCATCTAATGAAATAGGGGTGTACACAACAAGGACCAAGGAGCCTGGTTAGTACAAAGTCCCCCATGAGAGGTTTTGAAGGCGAGGACATGAAAATTACTCTTACTACATGAAGCACTGAAAACTAAAAGTGTCTTTTTAGAAGGATGGAGAGTGTTGCAGGGCTCTATAATGCAAGTGATGAATAAAAAAAAATGACTATAGTGTTCAAAAACAAGAGAAAGTTTAGATATAAACAGAAATATTGATCTAGAGCTTCTTGGGACTTTGGCCTCATCTAGACCAAAGGAGTCCTCTCACATTAAATTTTGGGCCTTAGATGAGTAAATGGCTAGTGTAAGGACACTAAGCTAGCCCAAGGCAGAGGTAGGATTAGAACCCAGGTTTCCTGATTTAAAGATTTGGGCTTCCTCTTCTGAAGACTATTAAATGTTTTAGAAACAAGTAAGTTTTTGTATTAAAAAAGCTTAACAGTAATCCAAGATGTAAGATAGATGGCACCTTGCTTTACTTAAACAGGTGGGTAGGTAAGAGGAGATAAGGTGGAGGCTAGATGGGACGTATAGCCCACATGCCCACTATCTCTTTCAAGGCCCCTCAGAGGGCTTCCCAAACCCCTAAGACAATTGGACCCCCTGAAGTGTAAGACCTTTTCTCTGTCTTCTGTTCAAATGAAGAATAAACCAAAATATCTTAAGTAATAGCTTCTGAAAAGTATAAAGCTTTGGAGAAAATAAAATTGTGTTAAAAATATGTTAACAATTAAGTAGTACCATATCATTCTGGAAAATTGTCATATATAAAATGTGTTTTTTATTTTACTTTCTTTGAATTTTCAATTAGTTTGTTATATTCAATCATGCATTCCTTCAGCTGATTCAACAAACATATAGTTAGCACTTATTATGTGCCTGTCCTTGGGCCAAGTACTTGGGAAATGAAGTCAAATAAAAGATTGTCTTGCCATCAAGAATCTGACATTGAAACAAGTCTATCATTCAAGGTACTAAGTCCTGGGCTTGAAGTCAGAGAGAGTGTTCTCAGAACATAAAGAGGAATTCAAATCAGGAAAGTCCTCCTGGTGAAGGAGCTGCTTGGATAAGGATTTGAAGGATGTGAAGAAAAGAGCTGGGTGCCAAGTCTGGAGATAGAGAAGACACTGTGTATTTGGGGGGCTTGCAAATGAGGGAGGTATTGAAGCCCATGTGGTTCTGCATCGAATCAAGACTGGACACAATGAGTATTGAAACCTAACTGAATAAGCAATTGATGATAGGAGATTTAAGAATTAAGCTAGAGAGTGTCTAGAATCAGTTTACTTTCCATAAAGGGATGAATAATAGTAATAGCATTTATCTCCCAGTTATTCTGGGATACCATTGGCCAGGTTTCTGCCACCCCCTCTCCCCCCCCCCTATTTTTTTTTTTTTTTTTTTTTTTTTTTTTTTTTTTTTTTTTTTCTTATACACTGTTTTTTTTTTTTTTTTTTTTTTTTTTGGTAAGCATGACCCAAGGATATTTTTTCATGGATTTTGAGAGAGAGTGAAAGGTAGAGGGAGAGACAGAAAGGTACCTGCCCTTGACAGGAATGAAACCTGGAACCCTTCAGTCATGGGCTCACACTCTATCCACTGAGCCAAACGAGCTAATGCCAGGTTCCTCTTTTATATAACCTCTCTCAGGTAATGAGAAACACAAATTACAACAAGGTGATGGTATTTTTCATTTATCAGACTGGCAAAAATCAGCAAGCTTATGTGAACAAGGAAATGAATGAAAAGGCACTTATACATTGCTGGTATGAATGTAAATTGCATAACTTTTATGAAGGTAATCTGCCAATATGTGTCTTACTACTAAAATCATACAAACCCTTTAAGATATTTCTCTTAGGAATTTATCCCATATATTCGGATATCTGATAAATGTCATAGGTCTCAGTTTGTTATATGGGTAATATCCTCTTATTGTTTAATATCATTTATGGTTGAAACTAAAAAGACACTAGAACACCATTTGATTGCTTTTGTCTGCTGGTGTTCTGAATCTTATAACTCACTCCTCATATTAAAGAATGCAAATTAGACTTAGCACCCAAAACAAGGAAATGCAGAAGGGTCGATGAGAACAATCCATGTGGAGCAAAATCCATGTTGTCTAGCATAGTGTCTGCCACATAAAGGACATTGTTGCTCACTATTAGGTATTAGCTACAGCCAATAGGAGTTATTCGGTGACTTTAAGCAGAAAGTGATTCAACCATCTCTAGGCTTCAGAATAATGGGCAGTTGAAGAAGGAGAAGGTGGAAACAGGTGACACTGGTGGTCAGGAAATCAGTTGGAAGATTATTAAAATTATATAGATAAGAAACTACAATATCAGGGACTGGGAGAAGGCAACAGACTGGAAGATAGTAAAGATAAAAAATTCTTCAATATGTGGACCTGACTGAAAGGAAGAGAAAGTAAGTATGAGAGATATTGATTTATATATATCCTAGATATACTTTGTAAGCAACTTCAATATTAAGGAGAATGAAATGGAATCAAGTCAATGGAGTGACATCCTTGCCAGCACATTTTTGCCTGGGCAGCATTTTTAGACTTCTACTCAGACTCTTTCTAGTCACCATGAAACTCACACTCACACCCACACATGCATGACATACATACATATATACATACACACACACACACACACACATATTCACGAACTCACTCATGGACTGTGTTATCTCCTTTGTCTCCACTTCTATCAGCAGTGGCAGGGAGAAAGGTCAATGCACTTGTGACATCCAGCCATCAGTCCTAAATCCACAGGCCCTGCAACTCAGGAAGGAATGTCCTACAAGTACCACCATGGACTGTTAGGCGATAGTTTTTATTTTGAGCTTGCCCTATTTTTAGGCTACTTCCAATAGCAGGCATCAGCTGTAACCACTCATCGTGAGACTAATAATTCCACAACATTTGAAAAAAGTATAAAAATATGACTATTAACAATCTACCCAACCCTAAAACCATCCCAGCTAGTCAGGAAATTGTATTGATAATAAAATGAAAGAAAAAAGAGACTCATATTTATTTCTATTCTCAATCATGATTTTAACACTATTCTCAGAAAATGTTGCACTGATTGCTTTCTATCTTTTAAGTTTCCACATGCCTTCCTGAGCTATTTCTCCAGGCTTTAACTGGCACCAGACAGAGTATGTGTGGCAAGAAGGCAATACTGGTCTCCCACCCAATAGACCCTGGGGACACTTAAATAAGCCTTTGACCCCTAAACATTTGCATTCAAAATGAAATGTCTCCCTGAGCTAAGTTATGTCTGGAAATGTATGGCTCACAAAACAGTAAAGCTACAACCAGACTGAGCCTCAGGGGGGCAATACACTTTGAGGTATTTGATCAAATTTTGCTGGTTGACTGATGGCTGGCCTGCTTCCAGAATTGAGAGGCAGCTGTCATGAGCGCAGAAGCTAGAGGAGAAAAAAAACAAAAAAACATTCATAACCCTGAGCAGCAGGGCTGGCCTCTTAGGCCTATGGAGCAGCCCTTTGATTCTGCAGTCTGATTAGAAGGCTGCCAAGAAAACTACTGCCCCAAATAGCATTCTTTCATCAGCACTGGAAATGGATATTTCTTAGGCTAAGGATCTTTAATCTTGGAGTCTCCTGTCATAATGCAGAATCTCTGCAGGAGTCGCACTTTAGGCTGCAGATACTCCTTAATGCCTTAAAAGCAGGCTTCTCAGGTTGCTTTCTGGCATGATTGCTGCTTAGCCAGAGTGGGGCAGTGAAGAGGCTATGACGTCGAAGGTGGATGAAGGTGAAGGCTGGACCTCAGGTTGTTGCCTGGAAAGTGCAAACCAGTTTGAGACCCCAGATGGACAGGAGTTATACTGTCCCAAGATTTGCCATCTGGTTCATCATTTTGTTTGACCGTATAGTTCTGCAAAATGCACCTTTCAGCAAACACATCTAGCATACACATGTTTATATTGCGGTTGGAGAGGCTGTCACATTGATCCCTCCCATTTCTTTTCTTAGAGTGATAGGGCAGTATTTTTTATTTTATTTTATAGGTTAAGAATCTGTGGTGAGAGAAATAAAGTGCTTTGTTTTGTTTTAAAAAGGATCTAATATATAATTTAGAAACAGTGTTTATAAAGAAATAGCCACAGGAAAAATCAACATCTATACTCCTCTCTCCCTACCTTATTCCCAATACTTAGATGAAATGTTTTTCCCCAGGAGACAAAACAAACCACCAACAAAAAGCAAAACATTACCTTTAGGGGAAAGGAAGTCGCATGCACTTCCCAAAT
>NW_006297819.1:2170514-2189870 GCF_000327345.1 Myotis davidii | reverse complement strand
CCTGGGCCAGAGAGAAGGAGATGACAATAGACACACATTAATGGTCCTAGTAAAGGTAGGGTCTACACAATTCCAGGCTAGCCTGGGTGTGATCACAGTAGTCCTAGATACATTCTTCCTCACTAGGTAGAGTTGTTAGGAATTGTCTCCTTACACATGAATCATCGATGATCAGGCCTTGAGTCATTCCATTTGCCTTGGCTCCCATACTACTATAGCCAACCAGTGCTTTGTGTCTGGACACTGCTATAGACTATCTACTGTGAGTTCTTCTATGCCTTGGATCAGTCAAAGTGATCTTTCAAATATGTAAAGCAGACCTTGCTATTCCCCAGCTTAACCCTGTGTAAAGTTTCCCCACAGCTCTTAGAATAACACCCCATCTCTGGAATGTGGCCAGCAGTGACCTGCTTGTGTTTGCCTTCCTAGAGTCACCGGGGTACCTCTGGCCACTCTCTCCTCGCCCAAAGCACTCCACACACGTTGGCCTCCTTACTTTCCTCAATTATGCCACACCTATTTCTTCTTCAGAGCCTACTTGTTCCTCTATGCTTCAGCCCACATTCCTTCTCATGACCAAGTTCTCATTCTGAGTCAGGTCTCATCTCCTCAGAACTAATGCTCACTCTTCTTAAGTGGATTACACTATCCCCACCATTATTTTCTATCAATTCCCAATCTTTTCATTCAAATATCTATCAAAATTGTAAGTAGATATTCATGTGTGTATTTCTTGCTTAACTTGTTTAACTTGACCTACAGGGGTCCTCAAACTATGGCCCGCGGGTCACATGCAAATACAAATATTGTATTTGTTCCCGTTTTGTTTTTTTACTTCAAAATAAGATATGTTCAGTGTGCATTGGAATTTGTCCATAGTTTTTGTTTTTTTTTTTTTTTTAACTATAGTCCGGCCCGCCAATGGTCTGAGGGACAGTGAACTGGCCCCCTGTTTAAAAAGTTTGAGGACCCCTGACCTAGACTGTATCTCTTTGAAGGTAGGGATTCTTGTCTCATCAATGTACTTCTTATCCAGTGCCTAGTACAAGCCTGGCATATCTTTATATTTATTAAGTACTAGAAGCCCGGTGCACGAATTCATGCATGGGTGGGGTCCCTTGGGGTGGCCTGTGGGGATTGGGTCAAAACTCACAGTCCAACGCAGCCTAAAGCTCCTACCTGCTGCTCCCGCTCATCCCGGCTCTACTGCACCTGCCAGGCTCATGCCCAATCAGTCCCAAATGGGAGATGCTCGGGCCTCGGCAACAGAGTTTGCCAGCTGTGAGCCCTGTGTCTGGTGCCCTCCCGAGGGGAATGGTCTGTGGGATCAGGCCGAAACTGGCTCTTTGACATCCCCCGAGGGTTCCTGGATTGTGAGAGGGCACAGGCCAGGCCGAGGGGCCCCACCAGTGCATGATCGGGGTCAAAAAGGGACAACTAGAGGGCTCCAGGACGTGTCCGGCCCATCTCACTCAGTCCCGATAGGCCGGACCCCAGCAGCAAGCTAACCTGGTCTGTGGGTCTGCCCCCTGGTAGTCAATGCACATCATAACGACTGGTCGACAGGTTAACTGTCTGCCCCCTGGTGGTCAGTGCATGTCATAGTGAGCAGTTGAGTAGTCTTAGTATATCATTGGTCTATTACACTTTGATTGGTAAGTTGACCGGTCACCAGATGACTAGACAGTTAGTATGTTAGGTTTTTATTATATAAGATTTGGTAAATGAATGAATCATCTCTGCTTTTCTAAACAGCTATTCTTTGTGTTGTTTGGTCAAGTTACAAAGAGTTAAGTAAAACAAAGTATAGTGGATTGCTGTCACAGACTGAGCAATAAACCAAGATCTTAGAATTATTTTTCTCAAATTTTGCATTTTATAGCCAATTTAAGAGATTCTTATTAGCTTACATCCCACAACCAAGCACAGTAATTTATATTCTGCTCCTTTGTTCTGAGTTTTGATCTGTGACAGTTTCAGATAAAAGAAAATTAAGAGAATAGAAGAGGTTGGATGAGAGAATAAAAAACCACTTTTTCCTTACCAATCAGCAGTTTATAAATACCTTTAAGATGTATGATTTTCAATATAAATAATATAAAATAAAATAATGTATGGCTTTCAAAAGTTCTGCATTGTAAAATTGCCAACAAAAGTTAATGTCAAATTTTCTAAATAAGTCAAATGTAATTCTTAAATATGTATTTATGTCAATATTTGTGACTCTGTTTATACAATGTCTTTTTTTGTATAAAAGTGCATTTTCTTGTATCAGGTTTGTTACAGTGGAGAAGAACTGCAACCAAAAATAGTAATACGGGATTTTATGGAAGCGTGCTTGACCATGGCTCTTTACCCTGTTGCTTGACCACTGCATGATCTTGAACTAGTAAGTTTGGAATAACTCTGAGTTCCAGGTTCCTGTGAGTGCTCAGAATGCTCTAGTTGCCCTCCTTCACTCAATCCATCCACTGGGGGTATTCACCAGTAGTGTTTCCATCTGTCTCATAGAGTTACTGTGAAATCTAGATATATGATCATGTAGAAACAAACAAACCCGCCAATGCATGTGTATAGTGGGTGCTTAATAAAGGCTAATTCAATTTAAATCTAAGTCTCTTCCCACTTTTCAGGAGTTTTTAATTAGCCCCTCTGCTAAGCATCAGCTCTATCTCTCAGTAAATACAGCCATGTGTTTGGATTCCTTTGGGACTCTGTATTCTTAATTGGGTAGTTCAGCCCAAGGTTCAGTATAAAAGCTGGGATTCTACAATCAAAGTATAGATCAATCAACAATTACAAGAAAAATAATTAATGGCCGGCAGTGGTTTTGATTATACAGCTGCAGGCGTGCCGGCTTCGCTGTCTCTGACATCCGATTTGCCCATCTGTGAGTGCTCAGCATGCTCTAGTTGTCCTTCTTCACTAAATCCATCCACTGGAGATGTTCACCAATGCAGTTCTTTTACAATGTATTTCATCTCCAGATGAGTGGGAGGGGAAGATAGACCTGCGCTGTCATTGTTGGGTGTTTCAAATAGAAGAAGAGCTTCAGTGATGTGCTGTGCCACATTGGAGCACACATACATTTCAACAGGCCAGTACGATTCCCAAAAAGGGAGAAAAAAAAAAACATCCTAGCTGTTATAATTATTTGTGGTCCAGAGTATATAAAAGGTACACAGGGCATTATTGTATTAAAATTTCACGGGGGAGGATTGTTTAAACAGGCTCATGGGGTGGTACAATAGATAATATTGGAAAGACTGGGAAGCACTGCCTTAGAGGAATATCCTCTACTTTTGGGATGCTCCCTTTTTTTAAAAGTTATGCATGAGAATAGCTCCTTACAGAGAGTAGAAGTATTCCATAGACCTATGAGTTATGGAATAACTCCCTTTGAGTTATTGCAAGAGCAGAATCATTGATGTCAGGCTGACCTGCATTTGAAGCCTGGGTCTGCCACGTTCTAGCTGTGTGAACTTGGACATGCTAATTAATGTCTCTGTACAGTGACACTGAAAGTCATTGCACTGAAAATGCAGGGCTAAGGGAGGGATTAGAGGTAGCAGTGCCCTGTGTCTGGCTCAAGATAGGCATGCAGTAAATAGTTGCCATAGTTATATTCATGAGTGCTGTGGCCAGGGGTAATGAGATAGCTAGGAACCAGGAGCTAGCTCCAAGTCCTGTAGGGGGAGTAGCTTTGGGTCATGCAAGGTGGGGAAAGGTACTATGAACCTGGACTTGCCTCTCCCCCTTGCTATTTTCCCTTGTGATTTAGTCTTAGCATAACTCCACAGCTTCTGGCCATGGAATGACTTTGTTACTCTGAAATAATTATGTTTTACCATTCTTTCCTCTGGGCCTATAACCTTGCCACTGTGCTAGTTTTATAATTGTGGTGTTTCTGTATATCGCATGAGGATATTTTTTGCAGCACTCATTCCCACCCAAGGCTGTAGCAGAACAATATTTCAGCCAAGAAAAGTCATCACAATAAATGAGGGGGCTGCGCTAGCATTTCCCGTGTAGTCACCTGAGAATTGGAGCAGTGCCGATCTCCCAGACTTCTTCCACAGAATGATTTATAGAGGACACACATAGCATAGCAAAAAGATATATTTCATGCTTAAAAGGTTAATTCTTGATTTGATTTGTTTTAGCAGTCCTGGAGATTCAGTGGAGGACAAGAAAGACAAAGAGAGGAATTACAGGGCTCCTGCTCTTCAAAGAGAGTAATGAGAAGAGATAGATAAGTGCATGCAAAAAAATATTTGATGTTCCTGTAAATATATCTGTTTAATTTTCTCATAATCGTCCTCCAACACTACTTTCCTATTGCATGTCTTTCCTGCTCAGGTCCCGGGTATTCTTTCTTTCCATTATCATTTATCTCTAGTTTCTCTCAAAACACATCCATTTTCACAACTAGATCTTGTTGAAGGGTGAAAGAAGAGGAAGATAGAAGTGGGAAAGTCAGGAGACATGAAAAATTTGTATATGTAACATAAGGAAGATATTCCACATTTATAGCCAAATACTTTCAAATGCTTTCTTTTAAGCGTCAAGAATAATGTGTACAAATTTCCTGCAGAAAGATGTGTGCACAAATGCCTTCGGTGAATTTCAGAATGCATTTCTCAAGAGCTAGTTACAATGATAACAGACTTAAAAAATAGAACATGCTGTTACAGCCACCACTAATATTTTATTTATGTGTTTACTTCCTTGTGCAGGAAAGTAATGGTACCAGTGGATATGCTGATTGTAAAAAGATCACTTTTTCCCCCTAAAAGGCCAGAGGTTGGGCTATATATTTTCACAGAAATACGGCAGTAACCTCACATCTCTACAGAATTTTTCAGCCCCCTGGTTGTCACATATATTTTCTTAAAACGTGCATTGTTGCTTCTGTGAATCCAAATGAAGACAGCAAATCAGACACCCACACTTTCTTATGGTAGAGGAGGAAGAAGAATTTTTTTACCTAATTGAAACTGTTGGGAGGAATCAATTTTGGAAGCCAAATAGAATTTCCTGGCTTGGAATTAGGCCAAGATATTGGAGCATGTTTCTCCCCTCACCGTAAGTCTTAGAGAAAGGTCTACTGGGAGGAAGCAGACAGGGAGGAGTTTAACATCATACTTGAAAGCTCAAGTAGGTATCTGTTTCACTGTCCGTGGTCACGTCCTTTACTAGTGAGCAGGCACCATCCCACAGTGTTCCTTTCCGAGGAAAGCTGATGCAGCCGCCTGAAGCCAGTTTTTCTGTTTGGGCACCAGGATGTCAGTGGCAGGGCCTGTAGGAACAGCCTGGAGACTACTTTCAGGTACATCTCCAGTAAGCAAATAGAAGCACCATCCATTCATAGAAGCATCTGCAGAATCATCTGAGCTGTTTGCATACAGATTGCTTCTAGGGTGGCTTTATGCACAAACTTCTAATTCATGGATACTCCCCTTATAATCTCTGATGGTAGCTTTTGAAATCTTTGGAGACTGAAAAAAAAAAAAAAGTCTGGTTCTCTCTGACTCTCTCTCTCTTTCCAGCTACTGAATTATCATTGTGAATACTCTCACTGGCCTAATAGGTTTAGACTTCTTAAATAAATAATTGAGAGAAAAACATAAAGGCTTTTGTTTGGGAGCTTCATGGTGGTAGGCTGACTAATGCTCTTGTGTTATTACTGACAAAGTCAGCCTCGCACACTTGTACTCCACCTTTTTTTAATCATGTCTGGGGCTAAATCCTACTTAGGCCACCTGCTAGTCTAAGGCCCTGAGAAACCATTTCATCTTACCGGAGCTTAGATTTTTCTTCTATAAAATGGTAATCATGAGACTACATCCTCTGTCCGATGGTTGTGAGAATTCAAGGCAATAATATACGTAATATGCTGAATACAAACCTGGTGCATAGCATATTTCATTATAATTATTTATTATGTTATTGATATTTATTTATGAGTTATTTTTATTACTAGCATAAATTTATAGGCTCCCTTGATCTTATTCCTGCAAGGATGCCTTACATACAATTTTAAGGAAGTTTAGGGGTTATCTAGGACACATTTACTAATGTTACTAGAGTAACAGTCATCCACAACCTACCATGTACACTGCTATAGAAACATTAAGGACAATTAGATGCTTTAAACTATGTGTGAAATATCAATTTCAGTGAGTGTAGGATCCTATGCCAGTGGTCAGCAAACTGCAGCTCATGAGCCACATGCAGCTCTTTGGCCCCTTGAGTGTAGCTCTTCCACAAAATACCACATGGGGGCACACATGTACAGTGCGATTGAAACTTCGTGGCCCATGTGCAGAAGTCGGTATTTTGTGGAAGAGCCAGGCTCAAGTGGCCAAAGAGCTGCATGTGGCTCGTGAGCCAGAGTTTGCCAACCACTGTCTACACTGCTTCCCCTCCAACACAGTTGTTCTTCATACCTGCTCCTTTTGCAGAGTGGAAAATGTCCTTTCTCCTGTATGCGAGTTACTGTTCTCAGAACAATTATCCACTCATTTGCCAGTGAATCTGAATTGTTCTCTAGTCATTGTCAAAGTCCTGCTTTTCTCTTCCCAACATTTCCCTCCAGCTTCTCCCTTCTCTAGCCCCACTGTGATGTCTTAGTTCAGTTCCCAAAAGGATTTCTTTAAAGGTTATGAAGTCCTTTTGTGTTCCTTGCCATTTCAGCTCAGATATGCAAACAAATTATATCCATCCGAACCAGGTTCTGAGAATGAGGTATCTCAACCTCAGCTTAAAGAGGAGGCAAGCTGAAGAAAGAAACATTTACCAACTGCTATGCACATCCATCAGATGCTAGAGCTTTGTGGCTTTTAAAATTCTTTCAAACTAAAAATTATCCAGATCACCTCTCCTCACAACTGGAATCCAAACCTTCACTAGACACCTGATGACTTTTAAAGATTACAGCTGCATAGCTCTCTGACTACAGTTCTTACCACGGCCTCAGATATACATATATGCACGTTGCTTTAGTCACGTCAAACTGTTTTGCCTTGGACATGACATGCTCCTGCACAAGTTCATGAATTTGTAATATCCTGCTATCTAGAAAGACACGTTTTCCTGAATCTACCTCATAAGTTCATTCTTTGAGACACTATTCAGGAGTCTCCACCTTCAGAGAAACTTCCTATACTCCTCAGACATAGTCTGGGTCCCCTCTTCTCTGCCTTTGAAACACCTGAATTCCCATCTATTATTACACAGATTTCATTGTCTTATTAGTTACATGTCTCCCACAAAATGCTGAGAGTTACTAGAAGGGCTCAAAGCTTTACAATTTCTCTGTATATTCATTGTATGGTGGTTAGGGTTTATTGAATAAAAGAATAAAAATTAAAGTGGACAAGGAATGGACCTCTCCTTTCAGGATTTCCTCACTGGCTGTTGCCTTCTCCACAAATCATTCTGACTTGGGACACATTCATGATTTACCCAAACACATATAAACTGAGTTAATGTTAGTGTTCCTACCACAACCAGTCTGTCTGCCTACTGTTTAACAAGAGGGAAAGCCCGTGGGGCAGGATGAATGGCCAAAACACAGGGCTGAGCTAGACCTTCCTATGGACTCAGTTCAACCTTCAGCTTCTTATCAGGAACAAGAGGAATGAAGTTTCAGCATCTCTCAGCCTCAAATATAACACCCATAGCTACTTTTTAGTTTTACTGCCGTGGGGGGATGTGATGAAGAGCAAACCCAATGCCTCCATTAGCTGATGTTGTTTATCTCATTTTAAAGAAAGCAGGGAAAGTATTTGTTGCGGTAAATGGAAAAATGCAGCATGAATTAAGCTTAAATAAAGAAAAACTTTGGCTGGAGTGATCCAAATGGGATAGCAGATGATATCTCTTCTAGTGATGTGTGTCTATAAAAAAAAAAAAAAAGGAAAGAAAGAAAGCAGGTCTGAAGACACTCTCCTTAGTTGTTAAACATTTGTGGCACTTTTCTCCTTCCTCTCATTATGGCAGTAAATTACAGAAGGTGAGAGCCCAGTCTCAGCCTCCCAGAAGTAGCTTCCTGCTGCCTCCCTAGTCACAACCACCCAATTAGTCACCATCTGAATGACTACACACCCACAGATTTAGTTAAAAAACAGTTTTCACCTCAAGAGTAATTCACAGCAAGAAATGTTCCTCTCCTCACCATGACTTTTCAGAATGCCATTGCTACATGGAGAATAACACAGGATGGTGCCTACTCTTGGCATTCATCTTATTCTGGAGATTGGCAAAATTTGGAGAAAAGTGAGGTTAGGGGTGGGGTGGCAATGTGCCTTCAATTTTCAATCTCACCCTAGGTCTTCAACCAGTGCAGGTGGGCATTCCAACATTGTGTTTTGTGGATGCAGGAAGAATTGAGTAGATGTGGAGAACACAGAAGGGGAATGCTGAAAATGAAGGTAAATCTTTAAAAGTGTGTTTTAATGGTACCCACCCATGAACAGAAACATGAATGATTATGCATGCAAAATGCAAAGACACAGAGGCAGGAAAACAGGATGTGAGTTCCAGCTTTCCCAAAATAATTTCCTGCTTTCTAAATATTTCACCTTGAGAAAGTTATTTAACTTCTCTGATGCTCAATATTTTCTCATATATAATATGAAGACAATTATACCTCTTTTGTCCTCCTCATAGGGCTATTATGACGATTAAATGAGAATGAACAGACATAATAATAGTATATTTAAACTATAAAGAGCTAAGTAAGTACCATGGATTTTTATGATTCTCCAATATAAAGCCTCACCACCTGGTACTACTTATAATAATAAAATTTAAGAAAACCTAAGATACCACCTAGTAACATACTCCAATGAGCAATGGAAATCAGCCTCTGTATAGACCCAGCCAGTGGCGGGGGTGGGGGAGGGGGAATGATAATTCCCTTTTATATGAAATAGTACTTCCATTATTAGACAGTTTAAATATTCAAATGTGGTTCAATATCAATACCATTTAATTTAAGAAATGCTTTCATTTTTTTTTTTACACTTACTAATATCAGAAGAGGACTCTACTGAGAAGCTTACATATAGAATCTAATATAGTTATGGTTGCCTCAACAATCATAATAAAGTGCATCATTTCCACTATTTCAAATATGAGAAAACTGAGGTTTGGAGGCTTAAAATCATTCACCTGAGATCACACATTAGTGAGAGATATAAGCTTTTTAGATTGTGACAAGCTCAAAGGAACAAATAATGCTGTAGCTCCAGGGGTCTGATGAGATGTTAAGAGAGGTATTTAATTGTTCCCTTCTTCTCTCTGTTGCCTTCATTTCAGTGTGAACTTACC
The DNA here is from genome assembly GCF_000327345.1 of Myotis davidii. Lineage (NCBI taxonomy): Eukaryota > Metazoa > Chordata > Mammalia > Chiroptera > Vespertilionidae > Myotis > Myotis davidii. The sequence continues at coordinate 2,180,534 of NW_006297819.1, read as the reverse complement.
AAAATGCGCCTGTGTTTCTCTTCCAGCACTTATAAAATAAGAAAAATAATACTTGCTAGGAGCCACAGAGGGATGCCTGAACAATTTAATGAGTTAATATTTGTAAAGAACATTGTGGCTCTTTAATAAAAGCATGTTGTAACTGAGAACTAAGTATTCCATTACTTGAGTGGGTAGGCAGAGAGTTCAATAGTAACACTATAGCCTGGTTTTCAGTTTGGTTTTAATAATACCACCGTATTAGGTTAACAGAGAACAAAGCACCCGCTGGAACAGAATCCAAGCAATTAGAAAAACTGAAATAATAGAATCATGGGATGTTGTCTGTGATTTGTGTTGTTTGCAGGCTATTGATGCTTAAACCATAGATATCTTTTTTTCAGACCTGTCAGTACCTCGAATTGTATACTACCTAGGGAGTCAGGAGAGCAACACATGTAAACACATGTGCTGCCTGACCTTTCAGTGCAGACTAGACCAAATGCTTCTCTCCTGCTCTGGCTCCCCAGCTTCCTATTGGCCTTTGAAGATGTCTTGAGGCCAACCCATTACAGTCATACAGGCAGTAGGCTATAACAGAGTGCAGATAACTGGGACACGATCTATATTCAAGAACTGGGCTTACATTTCATGTCAAACTGAGATCAGAGTCTCTTCTAGCTTTTAACATTTAGGTGGAAAGAAGCCATTGTATTATTTCCTTTCTGCCTTAAAAATCAGAACTCTTGCCTGACTATTTTAACAATGACAAAAAATGTGTTAAGGGAGGTTGTCCCATATGTAGTTCGCCATGGCTCCTGTTATTTCTCTGTTCATTTATCCTTAAGGTTAGTATAGACAGTTCATTCTAAGGCCATGTCCTTCTTGCTTCCGAAAAACGTAGAATTAAGAAGTTATCTATTTGGATAAGACACCACCAAAGCAATCCAGGCTTCATATTCAGCTTGATCTCGCCTAGTTTATCCTAAAATTCACTGAAACAGCAACAATAACGGTTGTGTAAGGAATAGTTATAATAATAAAATTTAAGACAGAGGAGAAATGGAGATATTTAAGTAAGAATATGTAAAAAGTCTTTCAGTGCCTTTTATTTTTATGGCTTTTCCAATATTATATAGAATCCTGGATATTAAACATTAGGTAAAATATACAAAAGAACAAGATCAGAAATGACATAACATCTTCAAAAGGCACTAAAAAGTTACATTTTCTTTCAAAATAGAATCAGAAAGCTTGTTAAGCATCTATTATATGCCCAGTAAATAGTAGAAACCAAAAGCATTCAGATTTACAGAAATTAGCATACGGCAGAAAATAAATTATTTACAAAAAGAGGATAGAAAAGAAAAGCATTACCCAATGTGTAATGTTTTATTTATGAAAGCAATTAGAAGTAAATATGACAATGCTAATACTTATTCACTTATTACTTCTGCATGGTGGTGAAAGCTTGTTATATAGACTTGGCAATACCTCCTACATAACTGGAAATATAGAACTAGTGTTCAGTTGGAAAATAGGATGAGCTACTTCCTTTGGAGACACCCTTCTATATTCTATTATTGTAACTTACCTACCAACATGGTAGTCACCATTACATAACTCCTAGGAATTTAAAGCCGTGAAATGACTGTCTATAACTAAAAACGACATGTTTGCCTATCCTTAAATTTACTCCAAACCTACACATGGTAGTCATATAATTCTAATTATTTATTTATATTGACCTTTCTTTAAGAAACAAACTTTTCTCCATCTTGTATCTTTTCTTTGACCTGTGGCAATTTTGAAGAGGGAATATCCTTCTCCATAAACTCTGCTACAAAGGACCGTCAGGTGGATCCATCTTCTTTTATTCTGTGTATTTTTCTTTTGATACCTTAACATCAAAGTTTCCATGTAAGAGAATATAAGGTATGGATCAACAGATTTGGGGAAAAATAAAAGTAGAATAATCTGTTGAAATTAAGAGAACTGATTTCTATTTCTGACTACTTTGCGAGTGATTATAGGCAGGTGACTTCACTTAGTTAGGCTATAGTTTTATCAGTTTTTCTAATAAAGATATTGGACTAAAAGCTAGCCAGATTTTTTAAAACTCTGAATTATTTGATTTCCACAATATTTGGAGTAGACTTCGTTGAACAATCAAAGAGCAAGCCTAGTTTTGAAGACAAATGTTAGCCACAGAAAATACTACTCCCAGGGTCTAGGTTTGGCTTCTATGAACCAATATTAAAACTGTTAAAATAACTAGCTCAATTTAACTATATTTCCAGCTTTTTGAGATGAGAAGCCATGGACATATCATTGAATACTCCAGCAACACCACAAAGTAGGTGATGCTTTACATATTTTACATTTGAGAAAGCAGGTTTTCAAAGTCATGACCTGCTTCAAGTCCCACAGCTGAGAAATGGAACTGCTGGGATTTGAGTCCAGATTTTTATCATTGCTGAATGGATAAAAGAATGAATAGGTACAACAGGACACTTTGTTAGGGCTAAAAGGCATATTTCTGTTGTATGAAGGCACGGAAAGGATGAGATAATCCCTAACATCTATCACTGGAAGAGAATCTAGCCTTGAAACTAATATCCTGAGACTACACTAAAAAAGCCAAAGGAAGCAATGGAAACCATCAAATTCATAAAAGTAATATTTTTATTATCACCTTTTTTGCAATGACTTAACAGATTCATAATCCCTGGAGAAAAATGAAAAAAAAAGCCTGTTATCACTAAATACACTTTTCAGTTATCCATGCAGAATGAAATATTAAAAAGCTGAGGACACAGGACTACTTGTTAGGAACATCAATATAAGTATAAACTAGAGGCATCAGAAGAAAATTAAAGATAATAAATCCCGAGTAAAATTTCTGGTCAGAAGAATAAATATGTAGCCCAGTAGCTAAGAATAAAACGTTGAGCTATAGGCAGAGGCACACTGAGTAAGATACAGCAGCTTCAACTTTATTCTTTGAAAACTTCTTCAGACTCAATTCTACATAAAGTATTTTATATGCATACTATGCTCAGGGATTATTAAAGCAAGAACATGATATACACAGTTGACCCTTGAAAAAACATGATTTTGAACTGTGCAGGTCCACTTATACATGGATTTTTCCAATAAATATACAATTATCTCTCCATATCCTCAGATTTTGCATCCATAGATTCAACTAACCATGGTTCAAAAACAATATTTTCTATCCATGGTTGGAACCCATGGATGTAGAGGGCCGACTGTATGGATTGCTCTATGTACCATTTTACATAAGTGACTTGAACATCTACAGATTTCGATATCACCAGAAGTGTTGAAACCTATCCTCTGTGAATACCAAGGGACGACTATATTACAAATTTTATTTATTAACTCATTCCAAGGAATTATTATAATACCTATTTAGTTATATTTTATGTTGAAAAAGACACTCTATATCTAAACAAAAGCTGTAGCTGTTTTTCAAATACTTCAACATTCAAAGATGAAAGATTAAGCAAAGAAATTAACATGCATACTAGAAGCCTGATTAATGAAATTGGTGCACAGGGGGGTGGGGATCCCTCAGCCTGGCCTGTGCCCTCTCAAAATCTGGGGCCCCTTGCTCCTAACTGCCACCTGCTCACTCCTTACTGCTTGGCTCACCACTCGTTAGTGTTGCCATGGAGGCGGGAGAGGCTCCCTCCACCACTGTTGCACTTGCCAGCTGTAAGCCTGGCTTCTGGCTGAGTGATGTTCCCACTGTGGGAGCACACTAACCACCAGAGGGCAGCTCCTGCATTGAGCATCTGCCCCCTGGTGTTCAGTGAGCGTCATAGCACATGGTCTTTCTGGTTGTTCCAGTTGTTGCTCAGTAAAGGTCGCTGAGCTTTTACATATATATATATATCTCCTATCTAATAATAGAGAAACATGGTAATTAACCATAACTTCGCTACCCTTCCCATTGGCTAATCAGAGAGATATGCAAATTAACTGCCAACCAAGGTGGCTGCTGCAGCCAGGCAGCTGAAACGAACAGGAGGCTTGCTTGCTCCAGTGATGGAGGAAGCCAAGGTTCCCCGTCTGCTGCTGCTGGGCTCTGAGCTTTTGGCCAGGCACCCCAGTGGGGACCCCCACCCTGAAGGGGGTGTGACGAGATGCAAACAGCGATCATCCCCTCATCCAGGCTGGCCAGGCACCCAAGCTGGACCCCCACCCTGATCCAGGACACCCTTCAGGGCAAACCAGCCAGCCCCCAGCCGTGTACCAGGCCTCTATCCTATATAGTAAAAGGGTAATATGCCTCCCAGCACCAGGATCAGCGGAGCTGCAAGGCTTCCCAAACCCGGGATCAGTGGAGACGTGAGGCCTCCTGCACCAGGATCAGTGGAGCAGCGAGGCCTCCCAGTACCGGGATCAGCTGAGCAGCGAGGCCTCACTGTCCCGCTGTCAAGTGGAGCCTCAAGGCCTCCCAGCACTGGGATCAGCAGATCCCGGAGGCCTCCTGGCCCCTGGAGCAGTGTAACAGGGGGCAGCGTCCAAACTCCCTGATAGCCCTGCAGCTCTGTGTGTGACAGAGGCCGGGGCCCCAACCCCCTGATCGGCCCTGCTCTGTGCCTGATAGGGGGGAGCTCCCCAACCCCCTGATCAGCCCTGCTTTGTGTGTGACAGGGTGTGGCGCCCCAACCCCCCCAATGGGCCCTGCTCTGTGATAGTGTGGATCCACAACCTTCTTATCGGCCCTGCCCTGAGTGTGACAGGTGGCATGACAGGGTAGAGCCATACCCTCCCCATCAGCCCTGCCCTGAGTGTGACAGTGGCGGCGCCCCAACCCCCTGATTGGCCCTGCTCTGTGGGTGATAGAGGGTGGCACCCCAACCCGCTGATCTGCCCTGCTGTGTGTGACAGGGGGCAGTGCCCCAACTCCCCTATCGGCCCTACTCTGTGAGTGAGAGGGGGGAGCTCCTCACCCCCCTGATGGGCTGTGCTCTGTGCGTGACAGGGGGTGGCGCCACAACCTCCCCATCAACCCTGCTTTGAGTGTGAAAGGGGGTGGCATCCCAACCCCCAATTGGCCCTACCCTGAGTGTGACTGGTGGTTTCATCAGATATAGATAGATGATAGATAGATAGATACATAGATAGATAGATACATAGATAGATAGATACATAGATAGATACATAGATAGATAGATAGATAGATAGATAGATAGATAGATAGATAGATAGATATGCATAACCCATGGACATAGACAATAGTGCTGTGAAGGCCTGGGGAAGGGGCGCAGGTGCGGGGTGGAGGAGATTAATGGAGAAAAAAAGGAAACATCTGTAATATTTTCAATAATAAAGATAATTTTTTAAATGAAAATATCAAGCATTTATATATCTTTTATGAGCCAAGCATATTTTTATATTTTTAGAATATTAATTTGTTTTCTAATTTCAAGACAACTCTGAATTTTTCATACCCATTTTATCGATGGAGGAACTGAAGCACAAAGATAGTAAGAAATTTATCCAAAGTTATACTGCTGGGTAGTGATGAAATAGACTGAATCATCGGGAGAATAATTTTAGAGTTTCTGCTCTTAACCACCACTTGGCTGGGTGTTTTTAAGGTCAAAGCACTCTGTTTTAGGGCACTTGGTCAAATATTTTGGGGACCTGGTGAGGAAAGCATAAGGTGTGGCTTGGTGAGTCAAGACAATGAAAAAAAATAAGACAATGAAGATATTTACTTAAAGTAAGCTATATGCAAAGAACTTATTTAAAAACTGAATATAGGTTATGATAAATACAGGTATATAGATATAGATATATTCCATTCTTATCTCAAGGAATCCTATGTTTAGAAATTGTCTAATTTCCCTAGTTTTAAATTTGCCACTCAAGACTACATTATTATAGAGTTTTGCATTTGTTTATACAATTAGATGCAAAAATATGCTAATGTATCATTAAGACAAAGATTATAATTACATTGGAGTCAGAAAATTCTCTGTTCAAGTTCCCAAAGCAGCCATAATTCTTTTCTTTGAAAATATCAGTGAAAATACATATTCTTAAAATTTGTTCTCCTGTGGTGTTAAAAGCCTAAGCACAAAAGAAACTTGCGGCAGTATCTGAGAAACAGCGAATAAAGTGAAAAACCTAAATATCCAGAAATTTCACTATTTTGAATAGTTTGAAACCTTTTTAAAAAGAAAAATTAATTAATAGTTGATGAAAAGCCTATTGGAATGTAAAATATGTTAAAATTCAATAATGCAAGGTGCTAATAACTGAAAAAATAATTTCAAAGATCTATAATTTGGGACTTGACTGAGACCCTGGAGCTATAGAGTTGCTATTACAGTGCTAATAAAGAAAAGTAATGTTTGTAATTAGACCAAAGCTTTAATACCATTAATCCCAATACAGCTATTCATTTTCAAACTGTTAAGGAGCTATGGCTATTTTCAGGACTCAGTGATTTACATTTGTATTTCCTCTGTTTCAGGCCCACCATTTTGGCAATCTAGGAATTGTTCAGTTAACTCTATTTAACATTCTGATTTGATTGGGTCCAGTCTCAATACACACACACACACACACACACACACACACACACATACACATACATAGCTAACATAAATATGTTTGGGTGTTCTGTAGTTATAAAAAGTACAACAAATATATGAATTTATTTATGGCATGACCATCAGAGCAGAATAACAGGACATTAAAAATCTCCACTGGTAAAAAAAAAATAAAAATCAAGCCTTACAATTTGTAATTTCCAATCTTTAGTCTTTACGGTATTTTTATAATGGTCACTGTCTTAATTTTTGATAGTTATTTAAGTAAATATGTGTTCTTTCATCTATCTATCTATCTATCTATCTATCTATCATCATCTATCCATCCATCCATCATGAAATCTTATGTTTATGACAATGGAGTGAAATAATTAACTGGAGGATTCAGAAAGAATAATTTAACTTAAGAATTATAAAGAGAAGGCATTTCTAAAATGTACCACTTATATCTGTGCCAGACAATAATTATACAAAGAATTCCTAATCATTCAACATGCATCTAAGACATCATCCTGCAAAATGAAAACCGCAATGACACAGTTGAGTAACTGGTAGAAATGACCTGTGTTACTCCACTGCAACATTTGAATATTACTATTTTGTATAACTAAGTGTTAGAAAGGTGAGTGTCATTTAGTTTATTAAGTCTCATCAAAATTTGTCAGACAACACCCTAAGAAATTGGACAATAAATATAATATGTACAAACAAACATTGTAAGGATTATGCTATCAGACCCAGACCTTTAGACTCAAGTAAATGAAAACTTTGAATTCTGTGAATTAAGTCTCTAGCTAAGAAAAATGAGGCAAAGAGAAGTTACCTGAAGATGGAGAGTAGAGAAATCATAGTAGAATAGTTACCTGTCCCACATATATGAGTTTTTCCAGGATAATAGTGTTTGAAAATCAGGAATGGCAACTTACCTAAGGAGAGAATGAGAAAAAAAAATAGATTACCATAAGATAATTTTTAAAACATCTTATTCTTAGAAGAATCATGACATATTCTTGATAGGCAGAGCTAGGTCTGTATACATAGATAAATTACCCAGGTTCACAATATGCTCCCATTATAATTTTCTAGTCCCTAAATCCCTTTAAATGGCCCCTGATTCTCTGATCTATGGCCTGCTTTTTCCTATCCACCCTCTTTTCACACCAGTATTTAGAGCAGCCGTGGGCAAACTCAGGCTTGCGGCCAGATCCAGCCCGTTTGAAATGAATAAAACTAAAAAAAAAAAAAAAAAAAAAAAAAACAAAAGACCGTACCCTTTTATGTAATGATGTTTACTTTGAATTTATATTAGTTCACACAAACACTCTATCCATGCTTTTGTCCCGGCCCTCCGGTCCAGTTTAAGAACCCATTGTGGCCCTCAAATCAAAAGGTTTGCCCACCCCTGATTTAGAGGCATTCCCTTGACTTAACTCCACTAGTACTTAACTGGTCCTCAAATATGGATAATGTCATTCAAAAATAAAGAATTAGAAAATTCAGACCAGATTCCAGACTTTGCCTCTTACTAGAGTGTCACCTTTATCAAGTCAAGCCATCTGTGAACTGAAGGTGGTCACATAATTGAACTTAAGTCTGCTTCTAGCTTCAGGATTCTAAGCTATTGAGAAAAGGCAGGCAGAGTGGCCAAGAGAAATAATTTCTAAATAAAACATTAGATTTAACAGATCTCAGTTGGAATAAAATTTGGGGAGAGCCTTTTCCCATGCCAGTAGCTTTTTTTTTTTTTAGTCCCTAAGACTTGCTATTTTTTTTTTTGTGTGGACAAGGCTGATTTGGCAGCCAAATTCTGGGCTTACAAAAGCTTATAAAAGGCTTTGAATTGGGATTTATGCAAATGCAATATCATCTGTGAAAGACAGAAGACTGGACTGAAGTAGAAGATGGGAATGTGAGATGAACTGAGATGACATGATAAAAGGGATGTAGTTGCCCAAGATCACTTTAAACTTCTAAATTCAAAGGCCAACGCTGTTCAGTGCAGTTGTCAGATGGAATACCTCTCAGCGCATACAGGAAAGTTGTGCACCCACAAGGATACATAAGCAGGTAAACCATGGTGCTGGGAGCAGGCCGAGGGCTGGCTCTCCCAGGAAGGTGCTGTGGTGGTTGCAGAGTCCCCAGTGCAACCCCCATTTCCTAGGGAACCAGCTTGGAAAATTCTCTAGGTGTACAACCTTAATGTTTCTCCTGCTGGAAGCTGAAGTGTTCATTTTATGCATTGACTAATTTATGAGTTTAGTGAGAAATTCTTTGTAAAATAAATTCTAGGAAAGAGAGAGAACCTGAAAATGAATTCCCTCTGCACAACATGTGTGTATGGTCCCATTAGTAGTCGCACAGTGGGCAATCGATTAGGGAGGGAAAAATGGCTTTTTTTATGGTAATGGATTTTGAGCCTCCTGGTGATAATTTATTTACTAGAAATTTTGCAGAGCTGGCGAGCACGCTGATGAAAACCCTCTGAACATGTTCACTTAAAAAGAGGGAAAAAAAGTGTCTTGGCTTATTTTTGAAAAATACTGTTATTAAATCATTGGAAACATATTGATAAAATATGCCTGAAAGCTATAGCCCTGTAATTTATAATACAAATTACATTGCTATTGACAAATGGCAATTTTATCATGAAATTAACTTTAATAATTTGAATTTCTCTGTTTTTTTTTCTTTTTTCTTTTTTCTTAAGAAAACTCTTGTAAAACATTCAGTAATGCTGTGCTGGGCTAGTCAGCAGTGCAGGCTTTCTTTAAAAAGCAGTTCCCATCCCCTTTGTATTTCGTTGTATAGCTTTATTCTACCCATCTACAGACCAAAGTGTAAAACCACGGTCTTGTCACCCTGACATCCAACCCCTCGAGCATCCTGAGATCAAAGGGACTTCTGCACCTAAAATAACCTTGATATGGGAAGGGAGAATGGTAGCTTAACTCAGTTCAAAGAATGTGGACTTCAGTATCAGAATGACACGTGTTTCTATTTCACTTCCATCACTTACTGGCTCTGTGACATTGTGTAAATACAATTTCTTCTCTGAACCTCAGCTCCTTTACTTGGAAAATGCAGAAAAGTAACACCGATTTTAGAAAATGTGTGGTAACACACATGTACCATATGCTTAAGTTTATACTTCAAATCCATTCAGCCCATGTCCTACAACCCCCTTCAAACAACGGACATTTTAGGAGCTGGCATCTCTTTACATTTTCCTTTGGGGGAACCTCTATTTTTGACTCTACTCAGAATGTAGGAGTGTTCACTAGCAATTATACATCCATTTCTTTATACACATATGAATAATTTACTCCCTGACTTGGGAAGCACATAAATACTGGGCAGTAGAAAGAAATAAATTAGAAATAAGTTATTCATAAAGGCTCTTTTCTGGTTGGCTTTGTTAATATCTGGCTATGAAACTTATAGCAAT
>NW_006297819.1:2161860-2170489 GCF_000327345.1 Myotis davidii | reverse complement strand
AAAGAGCAAAAGGATAATAAAGGCTCCTGACTTTGGAAACCCAGGGATTTTATGCAAATAATATTAGAGCTTATCAAAAATATAATATCGGATGGAAAGAATTATTTATAGAATGTATTGAAAAGATAAATGAAGCATAAGAATATATGGACCTAACCATATATTCTCAAAATATGTAAACAAACAAGTGACTGAACCAAGAGGAAAAACATATAAATCAACTCTTTATTCAGCAATTTAAACCACACTCCCCAGAAACCAACAAAATAAGCAGACAAAAAAGGAGGAACGGTATGAGTATGATATATATATACTCATATATATATATGAGTTTTATTTAATAAACAGATATAGAACTTTACCTCTTATAACCACTGATCATGTACTCTAATCAAGCACATATGGATCATTCATGATAATTGATTACATACTAACCAAACAGAGAAAGCATAAATTCCAAAGATTCATCATCATTCAGCTATATTTTCTGACAAAAGTATAATAAAATAATAACTTTTTTCATAAAAGGAGAGCTAAGCTACCACAGTTTGTCTGGAAATGACAAAAATAATAATAATAATAATAATAAAGACAACACAATAAAACAAACAAACCCCCACTATTTTAAAACTACTTTTTTGGCTAAAGAAAAAATCTTAACACAAATTAGAAAATATGTAAGTAGATTTTAAAAAGTGGATTTTAAAATGTGTGGGTATAGATAACTTGTAACATAAAGAATAACTTCAAGCTTTATCTGAGAATATATATATATATATATATATGAAAAAAAAAAGATATACATTTAAACTCAAATATTCAATGCATCTAAAAACACAAAGTGAAGAAATAATAAAGATAAGTTTTTTTATAATTATAAATATAATTAAAAAAATAGAAAAACTGGTTTTCTGAGAAAATCATTGAAATAGAAAAACTTCACAAATAGACAGAGAGAGAAAGAAAGAGAAAATGCTACCAATAGAAAGTGAGAGACACAAAAGGGAAAGAAGTAAAAATAAAATGTCTATAAAAACAACTATATGACAATAAATTTCTAAATCTAAACAAAATTATTTGATAAAAGTAGAAAATGTTTAAATTAGAACAAGAGAAAGTAGAAAAAAGTAGATAATTAATTATATATTATGGAGATTTTCTTCTCTAAAACAAAACAAACCACTAGCCTTTTCCACCCAGCCCCCCAACACCCTGCCACCTGGCAATTATCAGTTTGTTCTTGGAATCCATGAGTTTTTTTCTGTTTTGTTTGCTCATTTATTGGTGTGTGTGTGTGTGTGTGTGTGTGTGTGTGTGTGTGTTTATTCTACATGAAAATGAAATCACATGGTATTTGTCCTTCTCTGTCTGACTTATTTCACTTAATATAATAACCTCTAAGTCCATCCATCTTGTATCAAGTGGTGAAGGGATTAATAAGTACAAATTGACAGTTACAAAATATTTATGGGGATGTGTATGCAACATGGGATATATAGTCAATGATATTTTAATAATTATGTATGATGTTGGGAGTACTAGACTTATCAGGGGAACACTCTGTATATTATATAAATGTTTAACCACTATACAGCACACCTGAAACTAATATAATATTAAGTGTCAGCTGTAATTGAAAGAAAATTAAAACAAAATAAAACAAAAAAACCTTAGGTCTAAGTGATTTTACAGAAGAATTCAGCTAACATTTCAATAAATAGATAATGCTTATATTTCACATATTACTTTACAAAATGGATAAAAGTTTACTTGTCTTCTTAAAATTTAAAGAATCAAGTAAAAACAGTACAAGAAATGAAAATTACAGGCCCATCTAAATTTAGAACTTATATAAGAAAATCTTAAATAAACTATTCAAACAAATTCATGACTATATTCAAATATTTAATTGAATCAGACAGTATTTATCCCCCAAATTTAAGATGTAGCAGTGTAAAAGGAAAAAAAATCATATAGATATCTCAACAGGTGACAAAAAACTATGTTAAAATTAGAACTGTAATCTTGAATCTAAGTTAAAAATTAAAAAGGGGGAATAGAAAATTTAGCATAAAAGAACATTGTATTGTAAAAACTTTATGCTGAATACAGAAAACATAGGAACATACTAAGAACATAAGATCTTCACTTATTTCATTTTACATCTCTCTTGAACATAAACTAATAACTGAATTAATTAAAGAATTATATTATGCAAAAATAAAATAACATGGATTTCTATTAAAAAAGTGTTCCCCCTAACTTTGGCCTATACATTAAATGAAATCCCAACATAAATTTAACACTGTATTTTTCAAAACCCAGCAAACATTCAGATACACACTCATACACAGAGTGAAAAATAAACAATGAAATAAGGACAATTTTGACAGAGCAAGAAGAGAAAATTTTCCATCAGGTAATGAAACATACTAAAAAAAATAAAAGATAAAAGACAGTACCGGGCAGCCAACTGGATGGCAGCAAGGAAGAAAGTGAGTGAGTGAGAGAGTGAAAGGGGAGTACATGCATGGGGAGGGCATGTGTGGGGCGGCTGTGTGTGTGTGTGTGTGTGTGTGTGTGTGTGTGTGTGTTTGTGTGTGACAGTTATATTCTGAAGACTGTTGGGGACTGGTGGACGAGGCTCCCCTAGTGGGGCAGCCTCTGCTGCTGCTGCAACCTCTCCCAAGTGGCCAGCTCTGCTGCAGAGACCATGCCATCTTGAAGGGGAGAGCGGCTGTGACTGGAAGCCCAGCCTCATCTCCACTGGGGGATACCTAGGACACTACCTGGGACACTAAAGCCACTCCAGCCAGGGACCTGATGCCTCAGCTGTGAACTCACGAACACTGAGACTCCAGCCTCCCAGCCATGGACTCCTAAAAAGTTTGGCCAAGGGGGTAGAGGGTGGCTGGGACAGGGAGACAAACTGGCTACCAAATAGGCTGACCTGTCCTGCTCCTTCTCAGGGAGCAGTTAGAAGAAGCAGCTGAATAGAATAACATCCACCCAGAATTGGTGAATTAAACACAACTGGTGAGACAATCCATGGCCAGAAAGGACAGAGGATGCCTGGAGAATGGTAGGATCGGGGATCTGAGCTGGAAAGAGAGAGGCACACAATAGAGACTAGAGCAGCTGTTCTCAACCTGTGGGTCGCGACCCCTTTGGTGGTTGAATGACCCTTTCACAGGGGTTGCCTAAGATCATCCTGTATGTCAGATATTTACATCACAATTCATAACAGTAGCAACATTACAGTTATGAAGTAGCAACGAAAATAATTTTACGGTTGGGTCACAACATGAAGAACTGTATTTAAAGGGCCAGAAGGTTGAGAACCACTGGACTAGAGGGTCAGAAGAAAACTGCACCTTGGGGATACACATAACACTCGACTGTGGAAGGGCGTCCACAGGGCTTCTGGCAGCCAGGGACTCTAGATCTAAGTCCACAGCCATGGAAGGCTGTGCCAAGAAAGGCAGCTGAAAGGTTTCCTCAAAAAGTTAAAAATGGACTCCCATTAGACCCATTGATCCCATTTCTAAGACTATATCCTAAGAAACCAGAAACATCAATCAGAAAGGATATATGAACCCCTATATTCATAGCAGCACAGTTTACCATAGCTAAGATTTGGAAAAACCTAAGTGCCCATCAGCAGATGAGTGGATTAAAAAACGGTGGTACATCTACACAATGGAATACTATGCTGCTATAAGAAAAGAAGGAACTTTTATCATTTGCAACAGCATGGATAGACATGTAGAGCATTATGCTAAGCGAAATAAGCCAGTCAGAGAAAGATAAATATCACATGATCTCATGCATATGTGGGATATTATGAACAACATAAACTGATGAACAAAAATATATCCAGAGACAAGATAACACTGAACAGACCATCTAACCTCAGAGAGAAGGTAGGGGGTAGGATAGATATCAACCAAAGGACTTGTATGCATGTATATTAACATAACCAATGGACATAGACACTGGGGTGGTGGGGGCTTTTCCCAGGGGGTTGGAGTGGCTGGAGGGAGAGCAGGGATTCAATTGGGGTAAAAGGAGACATATACTTTAAACAATAAAAAAGACAGTATTGTACTCATGAAGAAACAGAGACAGATGTCTCTGGAATAAAAATGAAAGTTCAGAATAATGGAAATTTTTAAGTATTATAAAGATATATGTCAATGGAAAAATGACTAATTTTTTTCTTTTAAAGTTTTGTTTACATATGAATAGATTTTAAAAATACATTTGAAAACATATATATTGATTTCAGACAGAAAGGGAGAGAGAGAGAGAGAGATAGAAACATCAATGATGAGAGAGAATCATTGATTGGGTGCCTCCTGCATACCCCTCACTGCGGATCGAGTCCACAACCCGGGCATGTGCCCTGACCTGGAATGGAACCGTGACCTCCTAGTTCATAGGTTGACACTCAACCACTGAGCCATGCTGGCCAGACTAGATGGTATTTTAAAAAGTGTTCACAATTAGGAGAAAAAGAAACAGGGATCTCTTCTCCATATCATATTGAAATAGGACCCAAAATTAGTTAAAATCCTAAATAAAAATGTAAAAATATAAAGCTACAAGAAGAAAATGGAGAGGAGTATCTTGTGTTTTCAGAATGGAGGAAAACTTCCTAAATAAGATCCAACAAGTAAAACAATAAGATAAAAAATGATTTTGAGTACAACAAAAATTTTTAAACTTTCATTTAACAAAGAATACCTTTGGTACAATTAACAGAGGAAAGTGTGGGAGGAGATAGTAGTTCTATATAAAATGATATAGCATTAATATTTTGGGTACAAAAGGAATCCTTTAAAGTCAACAAAGAGAAAGACAGAAAGCCCATAAGACAAATGGATAGGGAATAAACTCTAAATTGTTATAACCATTTGAAGCAGATTTAAACTATAGCAATGAGAAAAATAAAAACTGAAACTTTGAGCCATCATTTGACACTTATGAAATTGGCAACATTTAAATTTGAATGATTCCAACCAAGTGTTGCACAGGAAGTGATAAATAGGGAATCTCAAGCATTGCTGGTGGGAATCTAAATTATTAGTAATGGAGAACAACTTGGCAATACCTAGAGTAATTAAACATAAAGCTCCTAATACCACAAATCCTAGATATATGTTTGGAGAAACTTTTCACAAATCTAGGAAGGGATTTGAACAAGAATGTTTATATCAGTATCATTTATGTTAGTATAAAATTGAAGTCTATGTATCTGTTCATCAATATGAAATATGCATTGCAGTAGAATGCTACGCAGTTATTAGAAAAAATAAGTTATATGTAAATACATTGGAATAAATAGATTAATAATACTGTACTCAGGGGGAAAAATAAGAAAGACTTTTTAGCATAATGCCATTTATAAACATGACTCACAAAACAGCAAAGAATACCAGTTCACAGTTAACATATTAGTATGGGTGATTATGTCTGGGTAGGAATAAGGGAAATGCATGAGGGGAAAAAATAGGAGAGAGATCATGCTCAGTTCAAGGTTAAAAGCAGGCCACAACATGAGTTATATGTTTAATTCAATATTCTGTTCCCATTGTTAAAGAAGTCTTAAACACACACACACACACACACACACACACACACACACACCAAAAAAAAAAAAACCACAAAGCTACAGTATGAGTATACCCATAGACCAAGCACTCATAGTCAAGTAATTAAACTTAAAGCTGCCCTGATTTCCCCAAAATGCTGACTCTTAACTTAAACAAAACTTAAGCTTTATCTTTGTCAGTGTGAACAGTTTCCTAGATAAACACTATAAATGAGTAACCATATTCACTGAAAAGAATGTAAGTCTTAGTAATCAATCACAATAAAAAATCTATTTACTCATTCATGCTTTATAAACTGAGCTGTAACTACTGAGAGTCCATATTCTTAACACTTTTAATTGGAAGTCTCTGTGTTCTTGCATAATTTGTTTCTAGCTCAATATACTATTCATATCAAGTGGAGCTCTCTGAATTTTCTTTTGGTAGAAGAAGGGAAAGGATAAGAGGAAGAGGTAAAAGGAGTAAGGAATGATAAAAGAAGGAAATAAATTAAAGATATATTTGGCAGTGATGTAAAAAGAGCTTAAATACAATTAGACAAATGTAAGCATTTTGTATACTGGTATAGTGTGAGGGTTAAAGATAAGGCCCAAGCTTGGCTCAACAAATTCAAGATTTCTAACTATTGTCACCATGAGAATTTCTGAAATCTAGGATGACCCATCTCTGATTCCCAGAGGCTCTGTGTGTAATATACAGACACTAGAGGCCCGGTGCATGTCATTCATGCACTGGGGATTGTGGGGGTCCCTCAGCCCAACCTGCACCGTCTCCAATCTGGGAGTTTCTGTTTGTCTTTGCAATCATATGAGCAAATTGTCTGAGACCCCAACTCAGTTTGGTTTGTTCTTCACAGAATAATAGAGGCATTCTTTTTCTTTGCTTCACTGATGGAGATTTCCTGGAAGTTTTAGGATATCTTTCCTTTAATTTTTCCTAAACACTCTAATTTTACTTATGTCTCTCACCCTTGCTTCCCTCCATCCTCCACCACAACAGTAACTTGCTCCAGGCTCACTTTGCTCTAGTATCTAGGACAGCCATGGGACGCTCCGGAGATAATGTGCTTTCAGTGCTAAGCTCTAAGCCAGCTGTGGGCAAACTATGGCCCGCAGGCCGGATCTGGCCCATTTGAAATGAATAAAACTAAAAAAAAAAAGACTGTACCCTTTTATGTAATGATGTTTACTTTGAATTTATATTAGTTCACACAAACACTCCATCCATGCTTTAGTTCCGGCCCTCCAGTCCAGTTTAAGAACCCATTGTGGCCCTCAAGTCAAAAAGTTTGCCCACCCCTGGTCTAGGAGATCTGTCTACCACCAGAACTATGATTCCCAGCATTCCTGGTGCTCCCTGCACTCTGGGCTTCCACTTCCAGTCCTGGGGCTGCCACCAAAACTACTATTCCCAGAACTCCTGGTGCTCCACGCGCTGCTGGGAGCAACCAAGGGGGCCAGATCCCCCCAAGCTGCTGCTCTCCCAATCTGCTCTCTGCCTAGTGCCTTTGTATGCAAATTAACCCACCATCTTTGTTGGGTTAATTTGCATACTCACTCCTGATTGGTTGGTGAGTGTAGTGGAGGGATGGTCAATTTACATTTTTATCTTTTATTATATAGGATACCTCAGAGATATTGTGGGTTCAGTTCCAGAACACCACAATAAAGTGAGAATCTCCATAAAGTGAGTTGTAATCATCTTGCCTTCAATTTACACACACACACACACACACACACACACACACACACACACAATCTGTGAAGCACAATAAAGTGAGATACGATAAAACGAGGTATGCCTGTAGGTTATCCTTCCAAGTATTTAGGCCTCAGAGCCCTTCTCAAGTCTTGTGAGGAGACAAAGACACAGCCAGGTATCTTCACTGCTCCACTGGAAGCAGATGCTGAGAAGAATTCTGAAACTACTAAATCTAAGTTGTTCTATTATTCCTAATCCTGGCTCTGCCCCAGAGTTATCTGAGGAGAGTGTGTAAACTACACATCTGGAAACCCTTTATCTGCTCTATTGAGGGAGAATATCCAGTGATGGGGACTATGCATCTGTCTTCGGTAAGTTCTTACAGCTATTTTACTGTGTTCAGACCAACTTTAATATAACTGGCTGTTGAAAACCACCCATCTGTTTTACCTTCCACTCAGTGCAAAGATTCCTCCCATTATCTGTCCAGATCTTGGTAGAGAGATTTAAGCAACAATGGAAGAATAAAATGACCACAGTTTGAGAGGAGGGTGCATTCTTATACTCTTGCTAAATATACTTTCTTCAAGCCCTTCCATGATTAGTTAGCCAGTAACCAAACTTTACTAACTTCACTTCTCTATTCAATTGAATAGAGAGGTAATTTTGCTGAAGTGTACCGAATGTTGTGTTAATCACAAGTATAACAAACAGCCATTAGGAGAGGAGTGACCATCCCATTGGAAGATCTGAATATAAGGTAATAGGTTTGCTTCTTGTCCTTAGCCTTCTAATGACATTTGTCTAATATGGGTAGTGGCTCCTTTAAAAGACATCAATAATAGAGTTTGAATAATTAAAATGCACATAAAAAATGAAACTTATTTTGACAGATTTACTCAAATTATATGCAAATGCTATGCATATTTAATGCATATATACACGTAGTCCTCTTAACTACTTCCTATGCTTCACTGTGCCCCTTAGTAAAATGCTAATGGCTCATCTTTCTTATTGTATTCAGCAATTAATTGCTAATATAACTTGTGGGTTTCACACAATGGCTAAATAAAACCAATGAAAAAAGGTCCCTGACCTTGAGAATATGAAATTCTAGTTGTGGAAATAATACATGCCCCAAACCACCCAAACAGGCTCAGATTCACGAATTACTTATCTTGCTTAATGGCACCATTCACAGACCTCTGAGAACCGAGAGGAAAAGCTAAAAATTTTTCCAGACTCCTTTCTCCCATCATGTGCATGTCCCATAAGTCACCAAGCACCAGTTATCTTTCAAATCCACTCTCTTT
>NW_006297819.1:2113109-2161806 GCF_000327345.1 Myotis davidii | reverse complement strand
CAGCAGGCTTGGAAAGAATGGGATGGCTATAAGAATATCTCACTGGTTTCTCTGCTCTCACCTTAACCCATGCTCTATTTCTGCTACCAGAACAATTTTGGCAAAACCCATGCTTAGAGTTCTTTAATGACTTTCTAAATCAAGCATATCACACTCAAAGGCTAACATGGGCCAAATAAACAAGGTTTAAGTTTATCTGGGCTGCAAAATAGCAAAAGCTTCAATTTTCATAGGTTTATTTTGAAAAGTATAGTATATATATAAAAAAAGAACAAGAGCAATGATAAAATTAATGTTTTCTTCCTTTCACTTGGCACCTCTTCTCTGATACTACTTTTCATACTTCAGGGGAAAGCTTGTTCACAGTGATTACTTTCAAAACTGACCCAAGGTGAATACCAGTAATTCTGGATCTGACAGGAGCCTTATTTCCTTTCATAATTGTAAATAACTGCTCACACCGTTATATTGGCTGGGCCTCAAAAATATTCATTGTGGGCTCCATGTGGCCCATGGGCCACAAGTTTGACATGCTTGTTCTAAATAATACCCCAAATTCTTTGCATAACATTTATGCTTTTCATAATTGTTGCTTAACTGACTCTTTTGTCAGTTTTTAACTTAAATCCTGTTCTCATGTCCAAAGAAAAGATTTGCAGTCCCTTTATGCAACAACAATTAAGTTTCCATTAATGATAATACTTCTGCCTGCAATGGCTTCCCCTGAAATATCCTTTCTTCCTCTCATCTACTTGGTGAACTCATGTTCATTCTACGGAAGTCAACTCAAATGATCACTCTTCCCCAATATCAAGTCAAGTCACTCCCCCGGGTTTGATATAGATGAGCTGGCTCTTTATATTTCCAAAGTATTCCAAGAATATCTCAAATAATTTTTCTTTTGTTGTAATGCAGATAAAAAGAAAATCATACATAACTCTAATAATATGTACCTTACTTTATGTATGCCCCTTTATTTAATAACAAGCCCATCTAATCTTCATATCCAACTAGAATAATGTAGAGAGCTAGTTTAAGCCACACCTGTACCCCAGAGTAACAAGCTCTCAGTTATTTCCCTATTATTATATAACTCCTGATGCTTGGTACTATGGGGCAAGAGAGAATATAGTCTGCAGTTCCTTTCTAAGCCTCACAACTTAAACTAAAATCTGCCAGCACCACATCACCATTGCTGCCACCAGCCACTATTATTGTCCCTGAGGGTCTTTATCACAGAAAGCCAGTGTTGCTGAAGAAATTGTTTTCTATCCCTTGGGTGAGGTGAGGGCTGAGGCAGGGAATATTTACTTCCTCTGGACCCCCATTAGACTATGTAGGCTTTTCCCCTCCTGATTTCTTAGAACCAAGCAGCAAGTCTGGAGCATGCTAGGGGCATTCAGTGGAGGATGGCTGGCTGGCTGGCTGGCTGGATGTATGGATGGATGGATGAATGGGTGGATGGATGTTGATAAAATATAAAGCAACTAGAGAGTAGTTCCAAAGTTCTAGGTCTAAGAGATGTTTTTTGTTTGTTTGTTTGTCTATGTGTGTGTTTTTGTCTATTATGCTGGTGTGATTAGACTACTAATAGAATTAATTACAAGGAAAGAATTTCTGTGGCATCAGATAATTAAGGAGAGACTTCCTGGAATAGGTGAGATTTGAGTTGGATCTTACCAAAAATAGAATTTAAATTGACAGAAAAATTTAAAGAAAGAATTCAGGCTAAAAATATAAATGGATACAGTATTGTGAAGGGCAGAGGCCACACTGATTATCACAAGGAATACACAGGATTAAGAGAAACTATGAGTAAGTGTCTTGACTGCTGGGTTGAGGGATCTCATTGTTCTGGAATTGGTGGCCTATGTAAGAAACTGGGGTAATGATGTCAGTGTTTGAGGACTTGTTACATAAATCTCATATTTTCTTTCTGAAATCAGAGGGGAATAAACTACATTGAATCTATTATATAAGCAGAGAATTGTGCCTTCACTTCATCATATTTAATACAACACCAGACACCCCAAAGGTACAGAGAAGCACTTTTTGAGTTCTGTGTACGAGGGTCCCTTTATTGGTAACTGAAATGTATCCACTGTTAGTATATTATGATTGTTGTTTAACAGACAGAAAGAGCAACTCTGTACAACAGGGAAGAGTAGAAACTGAAGGTGACCTAATAAATTGAATCTGCAAGGAAATGTAGAAAAGTGGAATACAATTTCCCAATGGGGATTGGTAGATTAACATTTCAAAGCCAAATATCATTAAATTTTAAATGGCCATAAATGATTTCCTTGATTTTTCATTTCATTTGAAGAAAAAGTTCCT
The DNA here is from genome assembly GCF_000327345.1 of Myotis davidii. Taxonomy (NCBI): domain Eukaryota; kingdom Metazoa; phylum Chordata; class Mammalia; order Chiroptera; family Vespertilionidae; genus Myotis; species Myotis davidii. The sequence goes on along the minus strand of NW_006297819.1, from coordinate 2,159,469 downwards.
TGAATTGTCCCCTAAAACTATATGTGAGTCCTCATTCAGAAATAATTTACAAAAAGCCATTGTTAATTGAATTACTAAAACATCTCATAGGGAAACTGATTGTTTGTTTGTTTGTTGCTTTTTGAAGTGATGACCTTCCAAAGTACTAATACCAAGCAGGATGTGAACAGAAATGCAATTAAGAATAAGGATTATTCCTTCTTTTAGTTCCTGGCACTCATTAGGCAAAGAATGAATGTTTGCTATACAGATAAACAGATAGATCAGTAATAAGAGGGCAACTGGAATTTAAACAGAGCACAGGAGAATCTTAAAACTTAATATGATTTAAGCTAATAATTGTCAGCTTAAGTCTAAAAATATATGGAATACACCTATCTACAAAATATGAAGAGTCTACTTAAATGCAATTAGTTATAATTATAAAGAATAAGTCAAATGATCCAGAAGGAACACAAATAAGGAAAAGAAAATTCCATCTTCAATACAATCATTGATAGTTTTCAAAGTCACTATACCTCCAATAAAACAAGTTACATTTGGGATTTTCCTACTTTATTCGTCACAGAAAGACCTGTTAACTGTCCATAGCAAACTCTACTGCACAACCATTTCCATCTTGCGATTTAGACCAAGTCTTTGTAGAAAAATGAAAGAAATATAAAATATTCAGAGAACATCCTTATCCCTTTAGGTTCAGGATGAGTTGAGCATTTCTGAAAATATTATGCAAATTCAAAAATGTTTTCTGTGCTATAGGCCATTTAGCTTAGGCTTTCAACACCTTGAATCTTGGATAGTTGAATCAGATTTATTTTCACTAGGTGCCAAGAAAGTGTGCAGCTAATTCTACCAGGGACATTCTCTACTGACCCACCCCACTGGCTGCTCAAATGTTCAATTTTAGTTATAAAACAATATTATGAGGTATTGTCCTGGACACTATATTAAACCCTCTACTGAAGAGCACACTGGACTGTGGTATATAGATAATTCATTAATTTCACTTATTTCCACAATCAATTCTGGTGGCTATAGCCCAATTCATCATTTTATGATATGTATTGATTGGTAAGGTTAGAGAGACATCATTCATTTTTTTAAAGTAGGCAGGTCCACAGGCTCCCAGTTGGTCTACATAAACTATGATTATGACAATCTCCCCAGAATAAATGATTTTTGAGTTTACTTCATCAGATTGTCTAATTATCACTCAGGCTTACTAAGCTATGCAGATACCTCATTCTTCTACGGAACTATGATCTTGCAGGATATACATACATTTTCCTAAATCAAGAGTAAATGTTTCCCATCTTAACATACTACTGCTTCTTTGGTACAAGAAAATAAGTACTAGTATTCATTGCCTATTGGAGAGAGGAAACCAGTGATTTGATTTTCATGTATTATTTATGTATTACTTATTAATCAAAACTAGACAAAAGGTCTCAACCTCAAGTCCCCCACATTAGCAGAGTCACCTGCATCCCCCATAGTGTCTACCTTGTCCCTGTTTCCGGCAGGACAGTTTGGACACAATAAGAACTAATTTGAAGATTTCTCAGTTGGGACAGCTCTGTATAAATTTAGAATCTCAAAACTGAAGAGTTACAGATTGGTTTTTGTCATGCCAAAATAATAAAGTATTTTTCTTTGTCCTGTATAACATTCTTTCTAGGGAGACAAATTTATTGCAGATTACAATTACTTTATCATATTGTTACATTTTTTAAAGAAAACTACTTACTCTAAATCGTATCTAGTAAAGAGTACTTAATACAATTAATCATTTGTCTGTCGCCAAGAGTTATTTATTTAAAACTAGAATTGGCTGAAAAGCATCACATCATTTTTAACTTGTGTCACAGAAAGTAATTGCGTAATTAGTAACTGGTTTAGAGAAGCATGTTTTTCACATAATGCTGATAACCCAGGTCTAAATTGCCTTTTCCATGCAGGATCCAAATGCACTTTATAAATCATCGTATTTAAGTCTCTACTCACACCTGCTCACACCCACACATAGCTACAAATAGGGTATATTTAAAAAGGCCATTTAATACCAGGATAACTACTGCAAAGAATTCTCCATTGAGGTAAAATGCAGCAAAGTTTTAACAGATGCTCATGAACAATAGACACCAGTTGAGGTAAAAAGAAATAAAGAATGTCATCTCCAATTAAAACTACAGGAAAGATTTACAGGGAGAAAAGTAATGATTCACTTGGACTTTGGCCAGGATATCAGAGCTAATACCCTTCGCAACGGGAAAACTTTTTTTTAAAGCTATATTAGAATTGTACCTTAATATCTCAGCAAAAACTGAGTTTTCAGAGAATAATAGACAAATAGAAATGCTCTCCATCAGCACAGCAGTTTTATTTATGGTCTAATCATATCCCAATAAAAAACACACGTGCTTCCAGCGGTTAAGAATTGGAGGGATCAGCCCTCGCCAGATTTTTAAGTGGTTAGAGCATTGGTCCATGAACAGAAGGTTCTCAGGTTCGATTCCCCATCAAGGGCATGTACCTTGGATGTAGGCTTGATGCCCAGCAGGGGTCAGGGTGTGTGCAGAAGATAACCAATAAATGTGTCTCTCTCACATTTATGTTTATATCTCTCTTCTGTCTGTCTTTCTCTCCCTCCTCCCTCCTTATACTCTCACTAAAAATCAATGGAACAATATCCTTGGGTGAAGAGTAAAAAAAAAAGAAAAGAAAAGAAAAATGGGAGGGATCAGAAAGATTAGACTATGGGAAGTGATTTTAAAAGATAGAACAAGAAAAGAAGCCTAGAATTACTAGAATAGAATTACTAGGATAGAAGTTTAGAAGTTGCAGGAAGTGGTTGATAATGAATTAAACTAATCAAATATCCTTTTGTTTTCCAATCCTGTACTTCATAATCATCTCAAACATTATTGTAAAGATGGCCTGCTAGCAAGTTAACTATGAAAATAATAATGGCATATTTGGAAAGGACCTTGGAAATTATTCCTGGTTTGCTGAAGGGGAAACGAAGGCCTGGAGAATGGAGGCATGTGCCCAAGGTCACACATCCTATATAGTAAAATGCAAATAGACCGAACATCAGAACAACCGAACAACCAAACAACCTGTTATTATGATGTGCACTGACCACCAGGGGGCACACACAAAACATGGTATGCATCGGCAGCAGGTGGCAGAGCGTGGAACATGATGGTCAGTTGGTTGCGGCATGATGGTGGAACAGGTGAGCGGGGGTGCTGGTGGAGCACTGGTTGCTGTTATCGGGGTGAGCCTCTGGTGGTTACTGAAAATTCTTTGCTCCTGTGAGCTGCGGTCCCTCCCAGTGCTCACACCTGGTGCTGGCGCCAGCCCCGCTCACACCTGCTGCTGGCACGGGCCCTGATCACACCTGCAGCCTGTGCTGGAGCCGACGCTCACACTGCTGCCAGTGCCAGGCTGCTTCCCCATCACCCCTCTGGAGAAGGGGGAGATGGAGAAGTCCTCAGGGTGATTGGGGCCAGCATCTGCCACTTGCACCCGCTGAGAGCGCCAGCCCCACTCACACCTGCTGCTGGCACTGGCCCCAATCGCTGCCTACCATCAGTGGGTGCAAGTGGGGCTGGTGCTGTCAGCACGTGGAAGCGGCGACGGTGGTACCACTGCCGGCAGACAGGGAACCAGGGGCCATGTCAGAAGGGGCTGAGCAGGGCTGCGAAGGATAGGCCGAGACCTGCCCCTGTGCCCACCCCAGCCTCATAGCCCACAGTTCCTTTCAAGGTGCACAAATTTGTGCACAGGGCCCCTAGTAGATTATATAATTCCACTATGCACTCATACATACATTCCCACTTGGAAAATTACATGATTATGACTAAGGTCCTTACACGCTTCAGGTAATTCTAACCTTTATCAAATGCCCACAATTGTTTAGCCCAGTATGGCAGGAGCCAGGGAGATTTGTGTGCATGTGTCCATATGGCTGAAATGTAATCACCTTTCTACCTTAGTATTTGTAGGCTCAAAAACTACTCTCCATTTCTTTGACTAACAGATGGTGGGGAGAGCATGAAAGCACAAAGTGACACGAGGAATAAATTGGAGAGAAACATTCATAATAACTATGATTAGAAGAATTGAGCACAGTCCGTAGGAAAATGCATGCCTGCCAAATCCAATTCCACTTTTATTTCAACCTCCTCTCCCACCTCCCTAACTATAACACTCGGGGTCCTTAAACACCGACTTGGAATTAAAATGGATTGTTTGCAGCTGCTCACATGCAGGCTTATTGGGTTGGCCCCGCCCATTGTTTACATGTGGCTTCCCTTCCCAGCCTTAGTTCTTGACAGGGAAGCCCATTTGAGAAACAGCAGGACAAAAAACTGAACAGAATGCATTTTATGAGTCAGCTTGATCCTCCTCCATGGGCTGAGTGTTCATAGCGTTAAGCCATTAGCCCCATTGCCTGGTTTTTAAAGAACTTGCTATCTTTGGTTATCCCCCTAACAGGGGTAGCTGCAGGATTCAGGCCTTTTGCTTCTTCTATTTAGTTTCTGTCAAGTTCCTTTTTACTTCTGCCCACCTTCTGTAAATTCTGTGATGGTTGAGTAGAATTTAGAGCTGAATAGGAATAAAATATGGCACGGCGCCTGATTGTAGCAGTGACTAGTAATTTTCAAAACCCTGTTCTTAAGCAAGTGAGAATGAAATTGTTCTTGCATCTGGCCAAGTGCAGCCAATGGGAGAATCATGAGATTAGCTCGGACTATGGTAAGCACACGTGCACTGCAGGGCCTCAGCTGATGCTGATCGAAAAGGGGCAAGCCTGGCTGCTGTGTAGGGGTTCCATTTCTTCTAAAACTGAGAGGCCTAACTGGTACTTCACTTATCAGGCTTCCCCCAGCAGGTGAGAGTATGATTATTATATCTCTTGTTGAAAGTTAAAAATCATTTTGCCTCCAGCTAGAAAAACAAATACGCATTAGTGAAATAAATGTTCAGCCCTGCTTTACAGGTGCTCCCAGTGAAATGACAACTGGACAAGAGTACTGATATTGTTGTACGTGAGAGGAAGCATTCTAATTGCTCTGCTTATAAAATGTTATTCTAGGATGGGTTTGACATTTCCCTAAACTTGCTCAGTAAAACAGGGGGAAAAACATGCCAAGTTTTAATTTCTAGCTCTTAATTGTGGAGCTAATAGCCACATATTTGGATGCTAATAAAGTCCTTTTACTTTGACAACTTTTCCAGTGCCATTCGTACAAGAATGGCAATCATTCCATTTGGAATCAACTATAGTCATCAGTACAGCTGGACGATGTGCTCAGGCTATACAGAACCCAACCATTTTGTTTCAGGGCTTTAAATAATTTTCTAACAAGATCTAAGCCCATAGAAGAAAATTTATTCTTGGCTTCCTAACATTAGTTTAAAAAATAGAGAAAACCTCATTGAGATAAAATGTTTCCCACATATCATGGGAAAGCACAGAACTAGGCATGGAAGGCATAGCGACAACGAAAAGGAACAACTTGGTATCACCCCACAGAGTTTGGGCTCGAGCCATCTGTTTCCACTGTCCTGTGAGCATGCCTCTGTCATAGGCACAGCCCTATGACATTCCACTGTCTGTTTGTCTTTCTTTCCAGCTGGACTATGAGATCCTTCATAAGACCTTCATGAACTTCCCGTATTTTGATGCTCTGTGGCAGTTTATGTCTTTGAAACATGTATAATGCTAGAAAGTAATATAGCTGCAATTCTAAATAATTTTTCTCAATCTGAACTTTATGCTTACTCAAATTTCACCTTGCTTTAACTTGATATTTATTTTATATGCAATTCTTGATTCATTAGTTTCAGATATACCATGGTCTCTAATTCTTCAGCATTTGGAGTAATTTTTACTGTTATGTTACCATCATCAGTACATGGAAGAGCCTGTGAGGCTTCTTGCCATTGTGTGGTAGATAAAAAGAGACCATTGTATAGCTGAAACTAACGCAAAATAATATTGAATGTAAACTGTAATTGAAAAAAATAAAATAAGGTGTCAAAAAAAATGGAGACCATTTGGATCTGAAAGACTTGGGCTTGAATTCTAACTGGTAGAGTTTGGTCAAATAATGTATCTCCTCTAAGCCTTAAATTCTTCATCAGTTCAGGAGGTATGAGGAAGTACTTATATTATAGAGATGTGTACTGATGAGATGAGATGATGGAGGTTGAAACTTTGATACAGTGGCATGTATATATGTTGACAAAGCTGTAGAAACGTAAGCAACTAAACATGTGAATAAGCTATAAAAGAGAAGAAAATCTAAAGTGCAAGCATATTCAAGGTCAACAACATATCTATTGAAAGAGCAAAAGAATTTGATATAATTGGTGGGCATTCTAAAAACTTAGAACTAGGAAAGAAAAAAATATATATATATATTATTTCTAGTTACAGTCCAGGGGAGAAAAAATAATTACTTATATTAATTAGGCATCTATGTGGCAAGCACTTTCTCGTGCTTCCCATGCATAAGTCATTTAATCTACACAATAGCCCTCTGAGATTGATACTCCTGCACATATTCTCATTTAGAGGTGTGAAAACTAGTTTAAGGAGATAGTCTTCTCCAAAGTCTGGTCCACTTAAATGGTGGAGCAGTTTTAATGTTGAATATATCATACATGTATGATATATATGTATCATACAAACACACATATAACATATAATATCTATAATAATAAAAGAGTAATGTGCTAATTAAACCAGATGTCCTTCTGGACGTCCTTCTGGACAACCTTCCAGACAAAGCCAGGGCTGTGAAGGAATCCTGTGTCCCAGGTGCCTGCTGGTGGCCAGAGGGAAGCCGGTGCCAGCAGCCGGGGGAAGGAAAGCCTACTCTTGCATGAATTTCATCCATCGGGCTTCAAGTATATTTAATAAACACATAATGTTTATAGGTTCTGTTCTAGCCTTTTTCAGAAAAGTAGTAATTCATCTAATACTTAAAATAATGCTATGATATAGGTTTATTATTATCCTAATTTTACAAGTGAGGTAATTATAACTGGAACACAGGTAGGTTAACTAGCTTTTCCAAAGTCACACAGCTAGTACATGACAGAGCTGTACTCAAACCCAGGCAGTCTGGGTCCAGAATCAGGTACCTATATGACTGCTCTAGTATCCAGTTAAAAGTCCAGTGCCATCAGCTAAGGACATCCCTATGTAAAAATAACTGGGTGCAGGGCCGGGGGTGGGGAGTTACTCCACAAACTTCCAGGAGATTCTTCCCAGGGACAAGATATCCCTGTGTATAAAAAATCCTTTAATTGCCCTAACCGGTTTTGCTCAGTGGATAGAGCGTCAGCCTGCAGACTCAAGGGTTCCAGGTTCGATTCAGGTCAAGGGCATGTACCTTGGTTGCAGGCACATCCCCAGTAGGGAGTGTGCAGGAGGCAGCTGATAGATATTTCTCTCTCATCGATGTTTCTAACTCTCTATCCCTCTCCCTTCCTCTCTGTAAAAAATCAATAAAATATATTTTAAAAAATCCTCTCATTGTAATAATCTGGTTGTGATTTGTGCTATCCTTCCCATTGCTCTCCTTACAGACAGATTAGATGAGTATTTTAATATTTTAATTCCTATGACACAGCTACATTTCTCAGAGATAAACAGTAAACGGGCATCCTGGCTTTCTATTTCATTCTCTTCTGAATTTGATTAATGTGAAACATTGCCTAGGAGATCATGTTTCTGAATCTGATGGACTCCTGGACATATTATTAAAAGTAGTAAATTCCCTAAGGTAATACCAAACTATGAGGCCTTTAAGCACATAATACCATTTCCCTTGTTATATTGTTCCTCTAAATCTATATTAGCTATAAAAATGAAAATCTCTTATTTGTATTGTTACTGCTAGGAGAAGATTTAAAGAGAATGTTTTTTTTTAAAAGATATTAAAAAGAAGTTAACCTTGAGTTTGTTTGGTTTGATTAATTCTGGGTGGATAAGTCAAAACCATGGGTCAGAACCAGTTTCTTGGATGGTTGACTGCATTTAATTGTGTACATTGTTTCTCTATTTAGGCATAGAGACTTAATCTCTAGATCCAAGGATTTGTTTTGGAGCCAAACAACCTTTCACTAAACTCCAGAATAATCCTCTCTCTCTGAAGTCTGCTCTCCATCTGTGTTCTTAAGTTTAAAACTTTCCCCCTCCATCTGCTAAATTCAATGACTGTAACACCAAGCAGCAGGTAGAACCAATATGCTGGCTCAAATTTGAATCCTGGAAATGAATCTGGCATCCCCGCTGCAGAGTCATCTGTGTTTGCTGATCTGCCCCCACTAATCTCCAGGGAATAAGAATGAGAATAACTACAATGGACAAAGGTGGGGGGGATTTTTCTAGTTAATTGGAAACAATAACAGCATAAAAGTCATCAGCCTTTTGCCTGCATAAGGGCAACTTTGCCACACAAAAAATAACAATGCCACACAACAGCTTCTGAGTTGGATGGGAAAGTGCACAAATGCATACACATACACCCACCTCCACAGCACAGACCTCAGAATTCCAGCACAGAAACTAACCTTAAAGGTCAAAATTCCCATCTGCCAAATTATTGAAAATAATTATGGATATAGAGGGTACAATCATAAGTACATAGAAATAAAAAGTCAAGAGAATGATTTCAATAATACCGTACTGAAATTTCAGGTATTTATTAAGAAAATAATATCTCTTAGAATGAACACTGGAAACACCATCTTTTATTCCTGAAATGCCTGGATCACTCATTAAGTAGAAGCTCAGAATGTGTCCACATTCACGCTGTCTCTCCTAGTTCTTTGACATTTTAAAGTCATAAATTGTTCTTCTGGTCTTGTAGTTAAATAAAGAAATTGCTTCAGAACACCATTAGGGGCACATTTAAAGCATGTATTTTCTCTTTCCTTCTTTCTGATGACAGCATGTTTTCACACACTGTGTGTGTGTGTTTTCAAAGGAGCCTTTTGCTACAAGTTCTTCTAGTAAAAGATCAGTAGATTGAAAACAAAACAGAAAATAACCTGGGGAGGAAGGCAAATTTCTTCTGCTCTTTCCTGTACAATTGTCCTTGAATTTAGGCATTGTTCAGAAGTACAGGCTTAAGTACTGTTTACTGGTCATTCAGCTGTTAGCAAGCCTTTTCATCTCTCTCCCCCTTTTCCTGACTCATAATTCTGACTAGATCCTATGGGCCTAGTTAATCATTTCCACTTACCATCTCATTTATTTACCTTGTTTCCTCCACATTCCTGTCCTCATGAAGGTAGGCAATGATTGGAATTGCTCTGTATTCTCCAGACTTCTAAATTGATTATAAGCTAGTTTATTTTATTGTTTTCTTGCAAATATATCGTCCACCTCCCCTTTCACCAAACTTCATCTCATGGTATTAATGTGTTATTTAATGTTTACCCTTTTATTTCTCTTATCACATTTCTTCTATTCCTTTTATTTTTTAATGCCACTAATAGCACTTTATATCCAGTAATATTTTGGATTTACATCTAAATTACATTTAAACTATTACCTATATAAAATGCAAGAATACTTAAAATGTACTATTTGGCTTGTAAACACCAAGAGGGCAAGGGGTGAAATGGGTGTAAGTAGTCGATATAACAGTACCATTCATAGGATGTAATGAGACTTTTATTTTACTTTTGCAGTCTTCTTTTTAAAAACACATGGTTTGGGGAGGAATTTTAAAAAGTCTCATTTAAGAGATATTCTCCAAAATACTTAATCTGTAATGCTTAAAACTACCAAAGTCATCAAAAACAAGCAAAGTCCCAGAAACTCTCACAACTAAGAGCAGCCTAATTAGACTTGCTAATTTAATGTACTATGATATCCTGGATAAAATCCTGGAACAAAAAAAGTACGCAAGGAAAAACCCTGAGGAAATATGATTAAGTATGGCACTTTAGTCAATTAAAAAAACATGGATGAAATATTTAAAAAAAAAGACAACTGTTGAAAACAATGACAGAATAATAGCATGTCACTGAGTAAAAATTAAATATTTTTATTTTCTGAAGGAACACAATATAGTATCTTACATTTGTGTATCTTATTTAGGTTAAAGAGGAAATATCTATGAAGAGCCTTGCACATATAACACATGGTTGAGAATCTTAGAAAAGTTGAACATATTTTGTTGCTCTCAGTAAATAATATGTATCACATCTAGAGGGGGAAGACACTGCTTTATAGTACAGAAAATGGACTTTTATCTTTTACTATATATGTGTTATGGGCATAACTTTCATTTTAGGACTGTTGTAGAGATTAATAAAATAAAATTTCTAAAAAAGTAAATCCCACAATACAAAAATCTGAATAGCCCCATATGTTTGATGTTCTGCTACTAAAAACTTTACATACCTTACATAATTATATTTTATTCCATATAGAAACAAACAAGTAAATTTAAAAAAACAAAACAAAAACATAAAACACTTCTCTGCAAATAAACTCTAGGCTCCAATGACTTTATCATTAAAAATAGAAAAAATGCCCAACATGTTTTGTAAAGCTGACATAACTCGACATTATATTTCCCATAAAATGGATATGTTTATATAGAGAGAGTATATATACAGCTTTATAAATACAAATTTTATATACTTTGAAATTTATGTCTATAAAATTTATTTGTATAAAAGTATATAAAAGCTAGCAGAGCTGATACCTGACAAGCCATTTCAAGAAAGGAAAATAAAAGGCCAACTTTTCTCATGAAGATAGTTGCAAAATAAAAACTAAAAATAGCAAACAGGATCTTGCAATATATTAGAAGAATAATATATTACAACCAAATTACATTTATTATGTAAATTTAAAATTGGTTGAACATTTGAGAAACTATTATCATAACTTACCATAGTAAAAATAAAGGACAAAGTGCACATAACTGTCGATAGAGGGGGGTAAAGGTAATGCAATTCTACCTCATTCAGGGTTAAAAACAAAAGTAAAGCCCTAACCAGTTTGGCTCAGTGGATAGAGCATTGGCCTGTGGACTCGTGTCCCTGGTTTGATTCCAGGCAAGGGCATGTACCTTGGTTTCGGGCACATTCCTAGTAGGGAGTGTGCAGGAGGCAGCTGATCGATATTTCTCTCTCATTGATGTTTTTAACTCTTTATCTCTCTCCCTTCCTCTCTGTAAAAAAATCAATAAAATATATTTTAAAAATTAAAAACAAAAGTAAAAATAAAGCAACCAAATACTTCCCAAACTAGGAAATAAAGGGAAGTTACTTAATATGATAACATAACTAAAACCCCAAATTAAGCAATTATCATATTTTACGATGAGATATCGGTCCCTTTATTCCAAGTTTAAGACAAAAAAAAAAAATACTAGCTATCATTATTTCTATTAATCATTAAAACAAAGATTCTACTCTGTGTTGAAAAGCAATAAAGTTAAAAGCTGGATTAGAAAATGAGAAATAAAAGTATCATGATTTTTAGACAATGTAATTGTGTATTTAAAAAAATCCAAAGGAATCTTGAGATAAATACTCCTTTAAGTATATAATTGAACGAGGTTACTATATACAAGGTCAACCCATGCACACACACACAATAAAAATATAATATATAGCCAAAACCGGTTTGGCTCAGTGGATAGAGCGTTGGCCTGCGAACTGAAAGGTCCCAGGTTCGATTCCGGTCAAGGGCATGTACCTGGGTTGCGGGCACATCCCCAGTAGGGGGTGTGCAGGAGGCAGCTGATCGATGTTTCTCTCTCATCGATGTTTCTGGCTCTCTATCTCTCTCCCTTACTCTCTGTAAAAAATCAATAAAATATTTAAAAAATATATAATATATAAAAAATAACATATCAATTAAAAATGTAAAACAGTTAAATATCTAGGCATACCCCTACAAGTTACACAATACTTCTACACAGAAAAGGCCTACATAATTATTTAAAAGAACTAAAAAATACTCCAATAGAGAAATAAATCTGTCTGTTAATTGGAATACCTGATATTGCAAAGATATAAAATTTCCCAAAATTGATCCATAGATTTAATGCAATTGCAATAAAAATCCTAACAAGCTATGTTTTTATGTGTGTGTTTATGTGTGATTATAAATTGAAGAGCTGATTTAAAATTTTGTTTACATTTCAAAGGCCCCAAAATAGCCAAGAACTATAATTTCTTTAAAAAAAAAAAAGTCAAAGAACCTATGCAATCTACTTATATAAAAAACCCTGGGTGTAACATCACAACCCAAGGCACAACCAATGAGAAGGAAGTCAGTCCTTCAGGGGTTGTCTTGGAAATGGCTGTGCCCTCCCACAAGCTGTTTCCTGGAGCTGTTTCCCGTAAGGGTGAAGTATGAGGCAGGAACCTGCCCTCCAAGCGTGGAGGCATATCTTTATAAAGTGTGCCATGCCAGCACAGACAAGGGTGAACCTGAGTGGGGGCAGCTGAAAGGCTTAGAAAAGACAGACAAGAGAATGAAAGCTGGGTATCAGTGGGATGCTGCTTCTCTGAGAGACAGTGACCACGTCCATAGCCATGTCTTTATTTTGTAGCAGATGCCACGCAGCAAAGTAAGGGCGTGATCAAGATGTTTACAACATTCTCCTGGGTTTTCAATCCTCCTCAACTACATGCACCTGAACTCTATCAAACCCACATTACTCAGGCACGAGGGGCCACGTGTTCAGACCATAGGTTCAAGCTTACAACTATAGCTGTTGTCTCTAATTGTGCTGGGAGGGCTGTGCCCTCCAAGCTGGGACTTGCACGTGGCCATGAGAGGACTGTGCCCTCTCATTAGTCCAAGGCTTGAACCTGTCCAAACACTGTAGCTGCTCTCTATATGATAGTACCATCCTGTTTTAATTACTTTAGTTTTGTAGTATAGTTTGAAATCAGGAAATGTGATACCTCTAATTTTAGTCTTCTTTCTCAAGATTTTTTTGGCTATTCGGGGTTTTTCCTGGTTTCAGATATATTTTAGGATTTTTTGTTCTAGTTCTGTGAAAAATGGTTTGGCATTTTGATAGGGATCGAATTGAGTCTATAGATTGCTTTGGGTAGCATGAAGTTTTAATATTAATTCTTCCAATCTGTGAGCACAGTATATCTTTCCATTTATTTGTGTCTTCAATTATTTTCATCAATAACTTACAGATTTTGGAGTATAGATGTTTTACATCCTTGGTTAAATTTGTTTCTAGGTACTTTATTCTTTTTGATGCAATTGCTAATAAGATTATTAATTTTACATGTTGCTTTCTCTCGAGTTTGAAGAGCATGTGATGTTACAATTAAAGTTCTAAATACTTCATCACAAGGGTAATTAGTCAAGCACTCTGAAAGTGTTTTCACTCTTAATGTGGTGTACAGGGAGATATTAGAATAAGTTTAATCACTTTATCAGTCATTGTTTGCATCACTGTTTTTATATCATGTTTTTGTTGTTTTCATATCATATTTTTGTTGTTTTTATATCATGCCTCTGTTGTTGTTATATCCTTTTGTTACTGTTTTTTATTAATAAATTTATATATTATTGAAATTTCCCCACTCTAAGCGCATGTCAGTTGTGAAGAAAGAAGAGGAGATAAATTCTCTTCACAGATATTGTCAAAAAGTTAAACATTTCCCAAGTCCAACCAGAATAACCAATACTTCCTACTACCTGCATGATTATTTACTATTTTCATGGAAATATCACAAAAAGATCACAGACCACTTTATATGTAGCAGGTCATGATTTGCCTTTGTGTATTTAGATGTGTATGGAATACTTGTATCAGTTAGTGGAAATTATTTACTATAATGTTGGGATTAGGCAATATTACTGCATATGAGCTCTCACACACCCCCCGCCCCCCAACCTCCTATCACCTACCCCTACTGCTGCATGCGTCTGTCTACAAGGCTAACTTTTAATATGTATATTTTTACATTATGTACATTCTTAATCAGCCTGTCTTGTTTAGATTGTATGTCACTATATCTGACATTCTTGTAACTACTGTGTGATCGATAAGATTCCTGTAAGAAATTCTGCTTTTTAAAAAACAATACCATGTTAGTAATTTCCTTTCATTTCTCACACTTCTATTATAGAGAAAGGGCAAATACCAATATTAAAATATTTCCACTAATTAATTCCCTTTTAATGTGCACAAATTTTGTGCATCGGGCTACTAGTTATATATAAAGTCTTATAAAGATACAGTAATTAAGATATGGTATCATGCAAAAACAGATAAATTGAACAATGGGAAAAATAGATAATCCAGAAAAAAGACCCAAACACAAATGAAGAAACAATTAAGTTTTTCAATAAATAGTCTGGGTCAATTAGATATACATAAGCAAAAAGAAATAAAATTTAACTCTAATATCACATATAAAATTAATGTAAATTTGATTGGGGATTAGAAAATAAAAGTAAAAAAAAAGATTCTAAAGTTTAATATAAGAAAATATATCTTTGACCTTGGGGTAGAAAAGAATTTATCAAACAGAACTACTAAAAGCATTAATCACGAAAAGTAAGATTAAAAATTGACTTCTCTTTACCAACAGCTATCATTAAGAGAATAAAAAGGTGTTAGAGGGATTAGCTAATGATTTTATGGCAATCATCCAATATAATAAAAGCCTAACATGCAAATTGACTGATGAGCAGTGGAATGATCAGTGGAACGACTGGTCACTATGATGTGCACTGACCACCAGGGGGAAGATGCTGAACACAGGAGCTGCCCCCAGCCCACAGGCCTCAGGCTAGCCAAGGCGGGTGCCAGCAGGGACCCCCTGATCACCCCGCCGGTTGCCCCACAGATTGGTCCTGATTGCCGGCCAGGCCTAGGGACCCTATCCATGCATGAATTTCATGCATTGGGCCTCTAGTATTGCAATATAAACCTATCAAATCAATATTTAATGTACCTTAGACTTACATACTCTGGTATGTCTAATATAATTTTGTTTACAAAGGAGAAATCAGAAAAAAAGGCAAGCTACAAAATGGGAGAATTCATATAACACAACACCATCACAGTTGTTACTCTATAATTTAATGGCATAAAACTCCATTTTGATATACTAATGTATTTGGTTGTTAAAAATACCTGGTGCTCGAAGTCTGAGTCCTCAGCTGGGAAGATTCAAAGACAGAACATGACTCTATGGCTGGGGGCTACACTCATGTGCCTGGTGCCTGGACTGGGGCTACATGACCTAAATGCAATCTATCTATGCTGACAGATATCCTATATAGCATCATCAAGGAGGTAGAACTTCTTTTTTTTTTAAAGTTTTTTTTAGCTGATTTTAGAAAGAGAGAAAGGGGGAGGGAGAGAGAGATAGGAACATCATTGTTGAGAGAGAATCATTGATCGGCTACCTCCTGCACACCCGCTTCTGGGGACTGAGCCTGCAACCCTACAACCCAGTCATGTGCCTTGACAGAGAATCAAACCAGTAACCTCTTGGATCATGGGCTGGTGATCAACCATTGAGCTAAACCAGCTGGCCTAGAACTTCTTATATGATGGCTTAGGGCTCATAGGCTTGCATGGTGGCGCAAATGTTCCAGCAAACATATTGGAAGCTATATTATTGTTTATAACCTAGCCTCAGTGGTCACATAGTATTATTTTTGCCATGTTGTATTGATCAAAGCAATTATAAGCTCACCCATAATCAAGGGTAAAAAACAAAGATCTCCCTTCAAAGCAGGAGAAATGTCAATATATTTTGTGGTCATCTATTTAAACTACCAGACTCATATATAGAATACATAAAATGCTCCTGTATATCATTTTTACAAAGACTGATAATCTAAGAAAAAAAAAACGAAAGGAAAGGAAATATCCCAGAGGCTTGAAATTATAAGAGAGTAAATTACTGTCATACTTTATATGAGCTCTATTAACCTACTTCTATATTCAGATATTTTTAAAAATATATTAGATGATACATAATTTTAAAGTGCTAATAGGGAATATTTGTACATGCTAGATGTTAAGAATGGATAGAATTTGAAGAGGTGGGAAAAGGGAAATGATTTAATATCTAACCTCTTCTCCCAGGTAAAGATGGATCTTTGCAGCTATGATCTGTGCTTGGGAATTAAGGTTGAGCAAGTATTAATAATGATAAAATAAAAACAGAAAACCATTAAGCCATCTAACCAGTCTTCATTTAATGATTTCTCCTTTCTGGAGAAAGCCCCATTTTCTGGCAAATGTCCCATATATATAGTTTTAGCAGAAGCAGTCATGTCCACATTACACAACTCTCCTATAGTATAGATGACAGATTAAAAGTGGGTGCAATATTTAAGCTAGGATAATCATCTCTTCCTCCAGTTTGACCGACTGGCTATTCTGAATTGATCTGTGCGTCATTTTTCTTTGTCTGAATGAGCAACCAGCAATCTCACAAGCTACTGCCAGCCGTATTTTTTATTCTGTGGATTCACAAGCAGAGAAAGTTATCCTGAAAAGATGGAGAATAAAGAACTAGGTGCAAAAAATGGAACAAAAAATGAAAGATATAGAAAGAAAATTGAGAGTCATAAACCCCTAAGCCTATCTTTTTCTTTATCACAGGATACTGCCCAGCTTTGTTAAACCCCTACCAGAGTGGTGACCATTAATATGTTAAGAATCCACAAGTGATGGCAAGGATGTGGAGAAAAGGGAACCTTGGTAGGAATGCAGAATGGTAGAGCCACTGTGGAAAACAGTATGGAGTGTCCTCAAAAAATTAAAAATTGTACTGCTTTTAGACCCAGTGATCCCACTTCTGGGAATAAGTCCTAAGAATCTGCTGGAGTCCAACCCCAGCAGGTCCAGGGGTCACCAAAGGTGTGGACAGAGTCGGCAAAGAAGGAATGACATGGAGACAGCGTTCAGTTGATCAGCAGCCTTGCCAGGATCTCTAGCCACAACATCCAGCCAAGTCTGTCTCTAAGTTCTGTCTTCTAAGTTCTGTGTTTTCTAAGTTCTGTCTCCTATTGTCTTTTTACATCTGTATTTATACCAGTTGATTCCAATCCTATCAATCTCTATTACAAAGGTTAGGGCGTTTCTTATCTCCATTCCAGGGAGTAAAGATTATGTACTTAAGCATGATTGTTCGTAGTTAAAGTGATTAATTACCCACCTGGCACTTAGTGAAGGGGGTTTATTCCCTCCCTAACTTCAGGGGAAAAATCCCTACCTGGGGAAACAACCTTTCTCGGAGAGGTGACCTTGGTTAAAACACATAGTGCCAAGAAGGTGAGCAAACATATTAAGAACAGTATGCCATATATGCCAGGTCCCTTGAAACAGCAAGGATGGACCGGCTCCTGGCAAGAATCCCAAAACAGCAATCAGAAAGGATATATTCACCCCTATGCTCATAGCAGCATTATTTACAATAGCTAAGATCTGGAATCAAACCAAGGGCCTACTAGTAGATGAGTGGATTAAAGAAAGCTGTGATACATGTACACAATGGAATACCACACAGCAGCAAGAGAGAGAGAGAGAGAGAGAGAGAGAGAGAGAGAGAGAGAGAGAGAGGAGAAGGGTTGGAGGGAGAAAGGGAGAAAGAAGGAAGGAAAAAAGTGAAGGGAACCTTTGCTCAAAATGCTTTTATTGATTTGAGAGAGATGAAGAGAGACAGAGAGAGACAGAGAGACAAACAGACAGAAATAGAGAGAGAAAGGAGAAGGAGAAGGAGAAGGAGAAGAAGAAGAAGGTGGAGGAGGAGTAGGAGGAGGAGGAGGAGGAGAGAAATAAGAAAATTTTACTCTTTGTAACAGCATAGATGGACCTGGAGATTATTATGTTAAGTGAAATAAGCCAGTTAAAGATAAATACCATATGGTCTCAATTAAAAAAAATAATAATAACCTGACGAACAAAATAGGAGCAGAGGCATGGATTCATGGAAACTGATGAATGTCAAAGAAAGGTGGTTGGGAGGGACTGGATAAAAAATTGTGAAGAGGTTAGCCAAAGAACATACATGTATAGCCCATGGACACAGACAACAGTGTGGTAAAGTGCAGGAGTATGGGGAGTGGGAGCTGGGTAGAGGTGGGCAAAGAAATGCAAGACATCTGTAATAGTGTCAACAATAAAAAATGTGTTGTATAATACATCATCCTTTTTGTTTAACTGGGTTTGTGAATACAAACCAAATAAATCTGACTAATGTAAAAACAAAGGAGAACTGAATATTTAGTGAAAGGCAATGATAGGCTCAAAGGAAAAGCATACTGATAACAACATTTATTGAGGATTTTCTTTATGCAAGATGTTACTCCATTTAGTCCTCCCAAAGGATCATACATATAAGTAATATCTTATATTAGAAAAGAAAAAAAAATACTGATGCTTAGAGAACCTACATAATATACCCAATTTTTCACTAGACAATAGATTATCTAAATGACAAACCTAAATTAGGCTCTAAAGCCTTTGCTTTTCCCTTGTATGTTCTTTTCCTCAAATCCAGAAGACTAAATAATATGCAAGAACTAGATTTGAAATGAATGGCAGAGCAAGTTGTAGCCTGGAGAGATTCTTGGATCCAAACATACACTTTATACAAGAGCTGTGAACATGCCTTGGGGCAGTAGGAGGTATTAAGCAAGGCAAACCTGATTAAATGTTTCTTTTTTCTTTGTTTTAATCCTCACAAAAAATATGTCTGTTTTTTAAGATTAATTTGAGAGAGAGAGAGGAAAGAAGAGAGAGAAAGAAAACATTGACTTAAGAGAGAAAGTTCAATCGGTTGCCTCTTGTACAGACCCAACCAGGGATTGAACCTGCAATGTAGGTATGTGTCCTGACCAGGAATTAAACCCTCAATGTTTTGTTGTACTGGACAACACTCCAATCAACTGAGCCACCCAGCCAGGGCCTGATTAGATATTTTAAATCAATTCTTCCAAAATTATTTTTAGGCAGGGAAAACAACTAATTCAGCCTGTTACCATGTTTGGGGGCCGGGTGATAAGGAATTATGATGTACCAAGGTACAATTTATAACATTTTGTATGCATTTGAAAATAGGGATATTGTGAATTCATATTTTAACTACAACCTATATATAGCTTAAAGTCTAGTACTTAGATATTTATAAGCTGGTATTTTTTTTTTATTATTATATCAATAACTAGAGGCCCGATGCACAAAAATTTGTGCTCTCGGGGGCGGGGGAGGGCGGTACCTAAGTCTGGCCTGTGCCTTCTCGCAGTCTGGGACCCCTTGGGGGATGTCTACCTGTTGGCTTAGGCCCTCTCCCTCGGGGATTGGGCCTAAGATGGCAATAAGACGTCCCACTGGAAGCCCAGGAACCCTCGGGAGATATCCACTTGCCAGCGGGGAGCAGGCCTAAGCTGCAATTGGATATCCTTATCACTGCTGAGAAGGCAGGAGAGGCTCTTGCCATCACCGCTGTGCTGGTGACGTCAGCCTGGCTTGTGGCTGAGCAGAGCTCCCCCTGTGGGAGAGCACTGACCACCAGGGGGAAGCTCCTGCATTGAGTGTCTGCCCCCTGGTGGTCAGTGTGTGTCAGTGACCAGTCATTCCCAGTTGTTCTGCTATTAGGTCAATTTGCATATTACCCTTTTATTATATAGGATATGCATCACTAATACTATGGGATTAATAAATCCACTCCCAACAAGCTAAATTAAATACTATGGAACTAAATTAACACAGATTTCTAACAAAATTTTTCCAATATTTTTCCAATTGAAAATGAAAACTGTGAGGAAACTACATTGATATTATACCTGTAACAACCAATACCAAATCCTTCTGTTCTATTCTGAACATTTCAACAGTCTGTTTCACATGAAGTAGAAGCTTTACAATGTTGACACATGTAGCATTCTTAATAAAATAAATAATGCATATGTATCCCAGCGAACTATAGTAAGTTCCTTATTTTTACTTAGATATTCAAATTACAGTAATTCCGAATAACTCAACAACTTTGTAGTGACTTTTAAAATGTTGAAAACTGAAGAAAATGTCCAAAAGATACAAATAAAGGGCATATTTGGGGGAATATTTCACTGGCTATCAGATGCTGATAAGTAACCCTTGGTCTGAAATTTTCAAGTATTGCTATTTCAGATATAAAAATCATCATGACTAAAACACAAGGTGGAAATAAATATGAAAATATCCTAACTAAAGTATACACAATATATTGGGAATGAGTGGGAAACTGTAGTCAAACATGCATTGATTTGAAGCACTGGGCTTTGAGAAGCTTTGAAAGTTCTTAATCAGAAAAGTGACAAGATGGAATTTGTGTTAAGGAGCTTTGCGGAGGCAGCAGAGTGTAGGCTGGATGGTACAGGGCACAGTTAAGGCACTGAAACCCACATGGGAAGCCTTCCCAGGAATTGGCCACTCTGTGCAAAGTACCTGGACTACAGTAATACACAGGGCCTGGAAGTAGATGATTGAATGTGACTGACCTGATAAAAATAAAAGAGGGAAAATAAAATGAATGAGTCAAAATCTAGCAGAGAGGGAGAACAGTGGTTTTAATTATATGAACAAAGTAAGTGACTAGGAGTGGAATCCTGCTTCCAGAGAAAATGTTAAATTTGAGGAAACAATAGAAATTCTCAGACACGGCAGGGGGTGGGGGGGAAGAGGACAAGTGATGGGGGAAGGGGAGGCTGGGAGAAGGTCAATGGGAAAAAAAAGGAGACATATGTACTACTATGTGTAATACTTTAAAACAATAAAAAATAAATGCGTATTTTAAAATTACTTATTTTAGTGGAATAAGTCACTGAATGAAGACAAGGGTAAAGTTCAAGGTTGAAGATGTAGATTAGAGAATTTTAGATAAAAATAGACATGTTAAGTGAATTCCTGGAGAGAAAATATATCAGTAGATTGAGTATATAGAAAGAAAAGATTTGAGCACATGGGAAACCTCATTCTTAGTAGGTAGAAGTAAAGAAGGAGCTCTTATAAAATAGAACAGGAAGGAAAGTCCACAGCGAGGAAGAGAAGGAGAAAGGATACACATGCAAAAGCCAAAGGAGAGAAGTATTTCAAAAGAGAGGCACGTGGTCACTGATGCCAAATGTTAGAGTTCAAAGGAAAATAAAACCTGGGGAACAACACTGCATAGGCAGGAAACAGCCATTTTTAATATCTTCCAAGTGAAACACCTGAGCAAAATGTGGACACAGGAGGTAATGGAGGCAGAGGTGTAGATTCAAGGAAGGTTCAAGGGCTTGGCAGGAGAGAGAGACAATCTAAACAGGCATTATAAAGGTAGAGCTGTTCCAAGCAAATGCTATATTAAGAAAAGTTACCTTCTAAACTGCAATGGAAGAAAGTGCTCTCTTCATGATGCTATGCAATGTCCAATTTTGTCTCTTAGAATTTTAATAAAAGAATTGATAAGAAGCATCTTGACATTTCAGAGTTTATAAACTAATGTTTTCCCTTTAAGGCAAAACGAAAATATCAACTGCTGGAGAAGATATTCCTCCATGGCATATTTAGTAAAATGGTATCTTATTAAAAGCTTCATTAATCTTTGCATCCAACCATCCTGCAGAGTCTGTCTCAGATTTTGTCATTCTGAATAAAGGCATCTGTTAATTTCTGCCATTACTGAGCCATTTTATATTTGTGCTAAAAAGATTTCAGCTTACTGGTTGTAACCAATTTCTCAAATTTAACCAGGGTATAATGTATGCTGATCTAAACTCACATCATGCTACTGTGCCCTTATATTTGTTTCATCTTTAAATTATGCTTTTAATATTTCTTTACTGGATCCCATGAGTTGTTAATGACAATATTCATTAATATTATATTTAGAGGTGTCTTATTAGAAGCTCAATGTATGTTGCTTCAGTTTGACAGTGGCCTATCAAAGGTTCCTAGAAGAGCTATTTTAAATTATTTTCAGTGCTACAATTCAAATGCCTGTCACTTCTTTCAAATCAGCATTGTTACTTTCCTTCTGTTAATTCTGTTAGACCTGCATCTCATTTATTCATTTGGATTTCATTATTGCACTGGGGAGAAAATGAACTTATTTGGCCTGATTTGTTTGCCTCAAACATATTTGGCTTCACGGTGATAGCAGATGGGTATAAAAATACATGCATGTATACACTTTGCCTCTCTTCTTGGCAAGTGAATTCGTTCACAACACTTTCTGTAGCACATCTCACATTTAATGTCACAGAAGGGATTCATCTTTTGGCAGTGAACATTAGTAGCCTGAAGAAAGGGGGTCATAAATTCCATTTTCATTTTTTATTAAAATCATACTATGTCAGGGTATAATTTTCTTTTTTTTTATGCAGTATAATTTATTCAGTGACCTTGGACCATGTTCCTTTGCTAATCTGAAATGTTGAATCAGTGTACTAATGGTTTCTGCAACTTCACATACTTTCCTCTAAGATACAACCTTACAAAGCTCAGTTTCTAGCTGGATACTCTTTGACAGAAAGAAAAATATTGGTGAATTTTAATGGGAAAAGCAGAGGCCACCGTGAAGTTTTTTAAAGTGGAAGAGAATCTGTGAGTTACACAGAAAAATTAATGTTAATTTTTACTTTTTATGAGTCCACTCTCTTCAGACTATTATTCTAGTAAAGCCTCATTTAATATCTTTGGTCTCTCAAGTTTCAACCATTGCTTATCTTGATGTATCTAATTCCTGGACAAGCATGAAGAAAAAACATTAAGGACAATCCTATATAATAAAAGACTAATATGCAAATTGTCCCCTCAACCTGGAGTTCAACTGCTTGCTATGATGTGTGCTGACCACTAAGGGCAGTACAGACCATGGAGGGCATCAGCAATGTGGTGCTGGCAGTGGGAGTCAGTGGATGCGTTGCCATCCCTGATGGGCCCCTATGAGAGTGGAATCGCAGTGGGATGGTGGCGTAGGTGAGCGGGTGGTGCCAAGCCAAGATGGGTGTGAGAGGGGCCTGATCACCCTGCTGATCACCCCACAAATGGCAACCGATGGTAGTGGCGGGGAGCAAGGTCACTGCCTGGCTCCCTGACACTGAGGGGTCTGGCTGGGGGCCCAATGACTCAGGTGGATGAAAGCATGTAAGGGCCAAGGGGCCCAGGTGCTGTCCAGGGCCCAGAGGTCAGCTGGGACCTGCCCTTCCATGCCAGATGCTCACCCTTTGATCACCAGCCAGGCCTAGGGACCACACCCATGCACGGATTTCCTGCACTGGGCCTCTAGTGTATAAATAATTTATTAAACCTAATGGCTTCAGATAATAGTCTCAGTATTCTTTCTAAATAAAGGTTTAACCATAACTAATTACTTTTTTCTAAACCCACCCATTTATGGACATGGCTTTTGATGTAAAATAGCCTGAAAATGTAGAGAAAAAGCAGTTACTTTGGTGGCTGTTAGTGATGGCTGTCTAATGGTTCCAAACTGTGCCCAATGGTCCACTTCTAGCATAGGCTTGCTAGCCCTATCACTTTCTGCCATGTCCACCCTGATTCACAGCAAAGTTTCACCACCTTCTGTCAATATCCTGCCTTGTTTCATTTCCATCTTATCTATTTGGCAAAAGCCCAAACCCAGATTAATTCTTCATCCAGCTTTCCCTTCTAATCTCAAGCAACTCATCCCTGGTAGAGGAAATCATGCTACACCATGCATCCATAGTTTCATTATAAAAATAAACCAACAACCTAAAATTAGATATTTGTGTGAGTATATGTATGTTTCAAAAACTGTTATTTTTTTAAACTGTAGGTCAAACTTTTAGTAGACTGTATCTACACTAATAAAAGAGAAACATGCAAATTAACCATCACTCCATCACTCCACCACTCTGCCACACCCACCGGCCAATCAGAGTGACTATGCAAATTAACCCAACAAAGATGGCAGTTAATTTGCATACGCAGGCACAGAGTGATGGCTGAAGATGACTGAAGATGGCAGCGGCCACATAGCTGGAGCAAGCAGGAAGCTTGGATTGCTCCCAGCGACGGAGGAAGCCAAGCTTTCTGCTGGCCCTGGACTCCACTCAAGGAGGGGCTGGGGGCCTGGGCTCCGCTCAAAAAGCTGGAAAAAAAAAAAGGAGGGACTGAGAGCAGCCAAAGCAGAGAAGCCAAGCCTCGCTGCTGCGGCCAGACCAAAGGCCTGGGTCCCGGGTGCCAGAGGAAAACCTGTGCTGGGAGCTAAAGGAAGGAAGGCCTATTGCGCGAATCTTCATGCAACGGGCACTAGTAATTAATAATAGTTAAAATATGCATTTTTATTTTTTAGCAAAATTATAAGGAATAGAAAACAGAAATCAGACTGCCTTAATGTAGTAAACTAAAGTACTATTTCATAAAATATTTTGTTATGTGTGTGCATGATGGGTTATACTATAAAGTGAAATTCTTACTGTGATTCATGATCATAATAGCTCACTGATCTAGAACTACACAAGGTACTGATGAGAATGTGGAGCAACTGGAATGCTCAGAATCAGCTAGCAGAAATTCAAAGTGGTTTTAGCCACTTTGGAAGAAATGACAGATTCTTATAAAGTTAAACACGCTCTTACCAGATGACCGAGTAATTCTAAGTATTTACACAAGAAAAATTAAAACATATGATCACAAAAAGATTAGTACTTGAATACTCATAGGTGCTTTATTCACAGTAGCTAAAATACTAGAAACAATCCAAATGCCCGTCAGCTGATGAATTGATAAATTGTACATCCATTCAGTGGCATATCTTTTGCACTTAAATATTCTAACTACTGACACGTACAAAAATATAGCTGAATCTGTAAATCATTATGTTCTTTGAAAGAAGCTAACCCAAAACAGAGTATGTTGTATTATTCATTTATATGAAATTCTAGAGCAGGCAAAAAAAACATAGTGACACAAAGATCCGTGTTTGCCAGCAACTGGACGTGAGGGAAAGGCTTTGTCTACAGAAGGGCATCAGGCAACTTTTAGGTTAATGGAAGCATTCTACATCATGATTACCATTGAGTATACAAACTGTATACATTTCTCAATATTCATCAAAATGCACAATTAAAATTAGTGACTGTTATTGTATGTAAAGTATACCTCAATAAAGCTGAGTTTAAAAATATTAAAAATATATATTTTTATAGATTTTTTAAGATAACTACAATATTGCTTACCTCTTAATATTAAAATATAGATAGTATATAGTACTTTTGCTACATTGTATATTTTTCTTCTACTTCAACTCACATTCTCCTTAATTTACCTTCCACTTATATAAATATAAGTATACTACATTAAATTAAACTGTAACCACTTCTGAATATGCTAAATGGAGGTAATTAAAATTTTCCCTATAAGGTATTTTTTTCCTAAAACCAAGAAAACCATTGTTTTTGCTTTTCTTTGGAGTGATGTTTTATGGGATTCTTTATATTTGTTTTTAACAGTTGCATGAGACAATATGAGTCAATTTAAAAATTAGTCTTCTGGTTAGAAAATATTATTAAATAGATTTCCTATAACAATTAGTTCAAAGGTTAATTTTCTAGTTATTGATCTTTTCCAGAAAGAATTTCTTTTTAATTATTTCCCCCTTTTTACCACTGAAAATTGCTTCAGTCTTTTTCTTAAAGAGTTCCTTTGAGTCTATCAATCTTCCACCCACTCCCCTTTCCATAGCAACTGATTCCAGTAGCGTCGGGACAGCTGACTAAGCAATAATCACCCTTCAGCAGAGGACAGTCTGTCTCCACAGGGGAAGATCGGATTGTACTGCAAACTGCACATTCACTTAAGTAGGTAAAACTGAGCAGCATCTGCCCTTGAATAAAAACATTTCTGGGAAAATAATCAACTAAAACTCATAATTACAGATGGCTTGGCAAAAGTGTGGGTAAAATAAAATTAAACATCTAAGCTCTCTAATGATTTGTGCCTTAAAATGAAGTATAGGAATATACTGTGTGTGGGGGGGTACCAGTTAGCTTTCCTTTCTGCGGTGCTTAGTGTGGAATCCCATAAGCACAGACTGCAATGTTGACTGCAGTTGTATCAAAGTTCACATGCTACAGAGTTTCATCTGCCAGTCTTAAGAGATATGCCATCTAGCACTTATGATAGAGAGGTTTGGTTATTTTAATATGTAGTTTACGTTCTCAGTCAATGCCTTTGTGTAACATTTTCAAAGAGTCTGTAAGAACACATATGTTCACAAAGTACTAAATAAAAATTTCTTTCTTCTAATTGCTTACACAAGCCTTAAAATGCCAGATGATGCCAAGTTGTTGAGTTATGATACTGACAAGAAATGGCTCTTCTGGGATGTGGATGCTCTCTAATGATGGGCAGGTCATCCTGGCTTATGGTTTCTGATAAACATGACTGAGTTCATCAAGATGGCACTTTTCTTTTTTTTTTTTGTATACAGTAGGATCACTTCTCTTGTGTGAGTGATGTTCTAAAGTAGGCCAGATTCTTGTAAAGTAAAAATTAATTCATCCGTAAAGTACACACAGGGTTGAGGGGACACATTCTAGTATGGTCTTTCTCACAAGAGAAAATAATGAAAGTCTGGACAGATATCAATGCATTTAAACTATTTGTGGCAGTAATATATCACCACATTCAAATAACTCAGTATAGTAGAGAGGTTCCTGGAAGTTTTACTGCATTCTCCTTAAATATCGTGCCTCCCTAACTTTAATACATTTTAATAGTTATGTTTGTTGCTATGAGGAGTAAATGAAACATGAAGTTTCGTTTTACAGAAAGTTACACACTAAAATCTAGGCAACCTAAGAAAAATTATATACATAGTTCTGCTCCACTGTATTTCTCTTTAATTACATGGGAGAGAAAGTAGCCTGTGCAAAAATAAAAGCAGCAAAGGATTTATATTATTGAATTGTCAGTCATAAATGCAGTCTTGATCAGGTAGATCTAAAAATGAATAAGTCCAAAAGGCAGGGAGTTTTGCTACAGAATACAGACTCTAATATAGAATCAAAAGATTTCAGAGACTTACTAAAAAGCACAACCTGGAATCATCATCACAATAATAGCAATCTATCTCTTGTGATATGTTCTGCTGCAGGATAATACATATAAAAAGACCCATTTGAATGTTTGTATATTTTCTGCAATCTTGAGTTTCAGATTTCATAAGAAAGCAGATTTGATATGCAAAAATATGGATCTGAGTAAAGGCACATTTACATATGGACAGGCTATCAAAGAAGCAATAAGAAATATCAGAATGGTGGACACATCACTTTCCAGTTTGATGTGTCTATTGCATCTCATTTGTCTAAGAAGCCCCAACCTTTGGACACACTTAATGGTCAATCCATTCAATCATGGGGATTTTAAATTTTAGCTTATGGGACACTGTACACTTTAAATTGGTCCCAGGTTAACTATCTATTTTGCCACTGCTAGCATCAGTTTCAGCTTTTTCCCAGCTGCTGAGTAGTTTTCCACCGTTCTACCAGCCTTCTAGATACAAAATGCTCTTACTAACATTAATAATTATTATTAGCATGCATTGATATTATTTTGACATTTATTTATTAATACTTTATGACATGATTGTTAATTCATTGGTATAATCTATAATTATTAAATATTAGCATTGCATAATATTATTAATGTATTAATATAATAAATGGGTGGTAACAACAATAACTGTTATTTGTTGTGGTATTGTACTGGCCTGCAGAGTAGATTTAAAGCAAAGGTGAGGTCCCAGCATTTAATGGTTGGGGGTGGAAGGTGGAGTACATTGGTGGTGATATGCGTAGCATGTGAGAGTATCTCTATCTGTGTGATAGAGTGACTATGAGGAAATTATTTTTTGGACTTTAATGTCAGGGTTTTTTTTTTTTTCACTAACTTCCTTTTCTACTCTTTTTCTAAGACATCTGGGAAGATGTTACATTGATTAGTTCCCTGATTATGTTTCCAGAGATGTTAAAATCATTTTTATCCAATTGGCTTCCAAGATATTTCTTGTCTTTATCCCCAACATAAAATATTGCACGTCTTGCCAGATGTCAAACTAGGTTGCTGTTTGCAATCCAAATAGTCTAGTGTATGAGAAAGTGTATGTATTTAATATAATCAGCTATAGCCCATAGGACCCCAGAATGCAGCTAGAATCAATACAACAATGTTATACATTTCTGACTTTAAAAATGTGTTCTCATTTCTTCTTCCAATGGGAATATCCTTTCCTAATTTTTTTTGCCTTGGATTCTTAAAAATTTGCTTGAAATAAACTATTTCTAAATTGATATTAAGCAGCTGATTAATAAAAATAAGAGTCACGTGTTTAAACTGGAAAGTAGCTGAGTAATGTTGCATTTTGAGTATCAGTATATAATCTTATATATGGAATAATCTAGGAACCCCCTAGTGGGGATCAAGCCTGCAACATGGTCACTTAGATGTTTAGCAATAAATTTAGGCATGGGACTTAAGTTGGGGCTATTGCTAGTATATTGTCTGCCTCTCAGAAGGAAATTATTTTTGGTTTTTTTACAAACAAATTATTTTTCTTTTACTTTTTAATTTATTTTTTAATATATTTTTTATTGATTTCAGAGAGGAAGGGAGGGGGAAAGAGAGATAGACACATCAGTTATGAGAAAGGATCATTGATTGGTTGCTTCCTGCACACCCCCTACTGGGGATTAAGCCTGCAACATGGGCATGTGCCCTTTACCAGAATCAATCCTGGGGCCCTTCAGTCCACGAGCCAACACTCTAGCCACTAAGACAAACCAGCTAGGGCTCAAGAGAGAATTTTTTTTCATGACTTCAACATAGGTATAATTTGATCCAAAAAGAATTGAAAATAGAATCTGTGTCATCTATTATTTAAGCCTATTTTCTAAAAAGAACATTTTCTTTCATTTTTCTCTATCTCTTTTAGGAAAGATTTACCTTGATCCAACATTTTTTTTTCCTTCCTAAACACATTTTATTTCTTGGATGGTCTCTTTCCCCTTTATTTCTACTTGACCTAAATTTCTGTATTCCTTTAATTACCTTCAATTACCTTTAATTACCTTCAATTACCTTTAATTACCTTGCTTGTATTTAATTTTTAGTGTTGGTTTTAATTTTAAAACAAATGAGTTTTGGATCCACAAGAACATACATAGTTTCTGCCTTGAACCTCATTCCTGACCTTTAGCCCTACACCCATATTGTTCCATAAAGTAGTCAAGAATAGTAATGAAAGCCTGGCCGGTGTAGTTCAGGGGTTGAGCATTGACCTATGAACCAGGAGATCATGGTTTGATTCTAAGTCAGGGAACATGCCCAGGTTGCAGGCTTGATTTCCTGCATGCAGGAGGCAGCCAATCAATGATTTTCTCTCATTACTGATGTTTCTATCTCTCGTTTTCTTTCCCTCTCTCCCTTCCTCTCTAAAATCACTAAAAATATATTTAAAGAAAAAAATAGTAATGAGAATTTTAAAGTGTTCTTAGTAATTTAAGAAACATATTTTTCTCCCATTCTTGGGTAACTCATTTTATTTCACTTAATGAAAATGACGATAATGAAGATGATGATGACAATAGTAATTGGTGAAACTGTCAATCATGAAAATAATAACAAGTAGTAGTAATAGTAATGGTAGTAGTGGTGATGGTTGGTGGTAGTTGTGGTAGTAGTGGTGATGGTGGTGGCTGCAAAGGTGATGGTAGTGATAATGGTAGCAGTCGTAACAGGAGCAACATCAGGCAGTTCCAGCAGCAGCAGCAGCAGCTAATAGTTAATACTGGGCATTCAATCATGCCTCTTCAACACCTTCATATAAACATCATTTTTATTAGATTGAGTCACACATTAACTTGCTCATATCCAACTAATTTTGAACTACTAAGTGAAAGTATGTACACAAATGAGAAAGTGAGGTGTCAAGAAATTAAATAACTTATGTGAATTTCCCTGGTAAAATAATTGACGGTTCAGGCATTGGTATATTCTATTCAAAAATCCATGTTCGTAAATTATTCTAATCTTAAGTTCTCATGTTTTATAAGCCATTCTACCAAGATTTTCCATGAGTACAAGTTATGCCTTCCCTTTCTCCAACGTTCCTTAAAGATCCCAATATTCTACAATGGGCTGCTCCCAATATGCCATACATTCAAAAAGTGTTTAGTAAAAGTTAAAGAACATAAAGTCCATGTCATTCATTTTATATGCTCCAGGAAACCTATTAAACCATTTGTACAGTAAGTGGTCACAAAACTGAAGTGAATTAGATGACTGGGAGAAATGAATTGCTCTATAACATCCACTCTGTTGGAATGTAGTGCTGTTAATAGTCAATTAGTTGTTCCTCACATCTCAAAGAAAGCTACTGGACAGTGTTAATGACATGTAGCAAATGTGTACAGTCTGTTCGTTACATTTTGTTTTGGCAGGTAACATTGCCAAGTAATATAATCTGCTCACTTTGATATTATTGGTTTTATTTTTTAAATTAAACCTTTTTTGTTTGCTTGCTTATTTTGTTATCAGTGACGAGGGCTGAGGTTTGGAGATTTTCACAGAAGAGAACAGTTCCCAAGAGGGCAGTCTAGTTCAAGGAAAGTAAGAAAGATGAGGTCCATCTGTCCACAGCAAAGAGGTCCAGAATTGAGGCTACTTCCCCAACTGTTAAATGCAAATCAGCCACAGGGACATGTATAGGCAATGCAACAATTACTGTGTCTTTCTGTACCTTTGCCAAGAGATATTAATGTGTTGGATGAGTATTGATCTTTTATGATATACATCACAGCAGCATCCATAGATATGTATGATATAGCCCTGTTCATTGCACACATGGGGAAACCTACACAATACAGTGATCAAACTCTACAGCAACCCAGGAGAGAAGTTGAGAAGGTATCTAGAAGAGCTCCTGGTCATAAAATAACAGTATACCACATGCATGCACTCAGGCCTTCTTTAATTATGTCAGTTAACATTGCTTTCAATGCATAGTCCCTGGGCATGGGATGGAAGGTGGGGGGCGGGGGGAAGCAGCCAGCAGAAAATGGAAAACCCTTCCAATTTGATGATTTTTCTTACAAATTAAAGAAAGTCACAATAGGAAAACTTGAAAAAAATTACACAAACACAAAAAGCAATTTCCTTAGCTACTTATTTTCAGCCTTGTCTCTATTATTTTAGTACTGAGTCAGAAAACAGATTCTTTCTTTACCTCCTACTTTTGTTTTGAGCTGGATTCTATGGTCAAAGTGTTATGAGGTGGGGAAGAGGAGAACTTACTGTTATAAAATAAGCATGTGCCCCTAAAAATCTAGCTTTTAATCACCAGGTAAAAATGTACAGAGAGTGGAGTATGATCTTTAAGACAATCTAGCCGTAGGGCCTCAATTTCTAGGTGACTGAAGTCTAGAAAAATTCAGCGATTGCTAATAACAATCACTCTTTGACTCAGGATGTTATGTACTGATAAATCCATTTTAAATTAAAAACATCCTTAAGTCTAAAGTGGACTTGATACACCTCACCTAGCAAACATCATAGCTTAGCCTAGCCTACCTTAAATGCACTCAGAACATAATATCCAGAAAACACAGGCACCACAGTACACTGTAGAGTATTGGTTGTTGAGACCCTGTGCCTGACTGGGAGCTGCTGCCCACAGCAGCTGCCCAGCATCATAAGTGAGTATCTCACTGCAAGCCACTAGTCTGGGAAAAGATCAAAATACGAAGTGCGGTTTCTACTGAATGTTTATCCCTTCTGTTCCATCGTAAAGTCAAAAATTCATAAGTTGAAAGATCTTAAGTTGGGGAACTTCTGCAGTGTGCAAGACGGATAAATGCTGTACATTACATAAACATACAAAGTTATTGGAAGTCAATCTAAGGAATTACTTAAGTCCACAGATTAGAAAAAGGTACAGGGACACAAAAATACACCATTCAGCCCAGTTCTGCCTCTGACAAAACCAGAAAGGATTGTTTCTTGCAAATCATGGTAGTAATTAGTCCTAATAGGCACCAACCTCTGAAGGCTGTGTTTTATTCTTAAGTCACAACAGATAAATCAGCATATTTTGAACCTAATTAAATGTATGACTTCCCTACTTTGTGAAGTAGTCAAGTGTTTATGATTGGTTTCTTAGGAACTAGAAACTAGGTGAACAAACATAAATAATCAATCCTTAATCCCTAATTCCTTAGTCTCAAGGGAGTCATTCTGTGGTTTGGAGATGGATTGTTAAAATATAGTGAATGTGGGAGCTAAGAAGAGAGCAGTAACCTATGGGCCAGGTTAGAACAGCTGTAGAATAGCATGTCCTTGTTCTTAAAATCATCGGTTACAAACTTCAAGAAGCTAGGACTAGCATTGGCTAGTTTGGACCTACCTTCTCCCTAGAGATGCCCTTATTACTTAATAAGCAAAGTCTCTTATTCCCATTCAACTTTCCTAGTACTTTTTAAAACATACTTTTTATTGATTTCAGAGACGAAGGGGGAGGAAGAGAGAGATAGAAACAGCTGCTTCCTAATGCCCCATACTGGCGATTGTGACTGCATGAGGGCATGTGCCCCGACTGACTTGAAATCCAAACCATGACTTGATTCATAGGCCGAAGCTCAACCACTGAGAAACACCAGCTGGGCTACTTTCCTAGTCTTTAAAATCAATCCAATATATCTGAAAATGCCAATTCTGGAGAGGCAGAGCTTCCCTTTTGGAATGCCTGCCTGTTCTCTGACTGGGCCTTGCAGAGGTGAGTATAGTTAAATCTCTTCCTATAAGAGCAAGAGCTGCATACCCTTATAATAAGAATGAGAAAAACAATTTTTTTCTCTCTTATAAGATTTCAGAAGGGCCTAATTGCACTCATTTAGTACGTTGGAAGATTTTTTTCCTAAACATATTCACAGTGAGTCTAAGACAGGTGTGTAAGACATATAATTATGTAGAAATCTGACCATATTTTAACTAGTCCTTTGATTACCTGTTTGTTTTCCTTCACTGAACCCTCACACTAAACCATACAGGCAGGATGGTGACATAAAACATACTCAAAATATAGGCCCCCTATTTTACATATGTTCTATAGAAAGAGGGATGGAGAATAGAATGACAAATTCAAAATGATCCATTCAAATGTTGGAATATTGAATGCACCATGATTGGCATTCTATCTAGTCTAAAGACTTTTAGTTCCAAATTCCAGTGACTTTTACCAAAAGAAATTAATGCACAAAATGCTCAATGACTTCTCAGAATGCCTGCAACTCTGTCACAAAGCCCCACTGGCAGAAAGGTTGCCTGCTACAGGCAGCATGCAAAAGTCTGCTTTCGTTACAAATAAAGTTTGAATATAAGAAAATATCTCTTTAAAGAAATAAAAGAAACTCCCTGTTGGTTGAGATTTCATCTAGATTGGCCTAATTTGCAGAGTATTATTCTTAGGGATATTTTTTTCATTGGCTTTTCTTTGGGGAGAAACCATTGGTAAATCAGTAGTGGCCTTGAGGTATGTGTATAGAACTACCTTTTATTGAAAGCTTAATATGTACCAGGCTCTGTGCAGAGCACTCACTTTACACATTTTTCTTCATTTAATCCTCTCAACAATATTATACGGTAACATTTTTTTACCTCTATTTGACAAGGGAGGAAACCAAGACTTAAGAAAGATAAGCTACTGGTCCCAGGTCAGATATCCAGTGGATGTTCAATGGTGGAGGGATGATTTAAAATAAGGAAACTAACTTCAAAGACATTTCCTCTTGATGTCATGAAAATAAAGAGAACTCACCCCTTTCCTGGTAATGTTGTCATGAGTAACTGATGTTCAATGGTCAAAGGAACCCCAGAGATGATTTTAACCAATGCCCTCATTTTACAGAGGAGACAATGTTTTTAAGCTTCTATTTTTATTTCTATTGACATAACACACATTATAAGAATTTCTATGATCTGGATGTTTACAATTTCTTCTAGTAAATATTGTTTAAATACTATTATTTTAAAAACAAATTCAAATATGTAGGTTATATAATGGTTTCCTAAGAAAACAGCTTTTAAGGGTGGCCCCTTCCAAGCTTTATGTATAACAAATAATGTATACAAAGAGATGATCATATCATCTTACTTTGTACTACTCTTCCCACAGTATATAATTTTCTATGTATCTGTATAGTCCACACATTCATCATTTTAATGGCTATGTAATATTCCATCAAGCTAATGTACCATAAAACTAATTCAATGTTTTTTTATGAAACATCTGACTTTATTTACTAAATGCAAACTAAGTCTGTGTGAACGTGTATTAGAAATTGTTAGACATGTTTTCAATGAAAAAATATCTTTGCAGAAATAGGCAGATTGCTATCTATGTTCCACAAACCAGATTTGAGAGAAACACTTTAATGAAATGCATAGAGCTTTATTTATTCTCATTTGAAATGATGAGTGCTGGGATAGTAATTCTTTACCTGTCATATGTAATACAGATTATTGTTATTATGATTATATATGAAGCTTTGTGGATGTACCCTGCACTTTTTGAATATATCAAAGAGATAAAGTGTGTCTCTGCCCCAAATGCTTATGAATAA
Source organism: Myotis davidii (assembly GCF_000327345.1). Classification (NCBI taxonomy): domain Eukaryota; kingdom Metazoa; phylum Chordata; class Mammalia; order Chiroptera; family Vespertilionidae; genus Myotis; species Myotis davidii. The sequence goes on along the minus strand of NW_006297819.1, from coordinate 2,124,788 downwards.
AAATAAAAAAATGGATAAAGTACAGATAATTGAGAACACTGAGCAGAGATGTATTTTAGTAGATAGAGACTTCATAGAAAATGCAAGCTTTAGAGAATGAATTTTAAATTGGAAAGGAAAGATCCTAGATAAAAAAATAAATTTATAGTGATACCATGCCTAAGTTTATTTTTAACCAGCTGATGGACTTGATTGAGTGCTTCTCTCAAGCACATGATTTAACTTCTGTAATTCTCCTTTATCTGAGAGGAGCTTATCTGCCTAGAGTGGACAATTTAACTCTCAGAAGAATAGCTTTTCTGTTTATTTATTCCCAATTAGACTTGTTTCTACTTTCTCTGAGATATTAGCACTTGTAATACTGGAGTCAACTTTTGTTAAATGTATCAAGAGCTATTAATATTTCATAGAATTTGTTTCAATTTCCACTTACTAAAACTTAAAAGGTTAAGGGAATAAGGGGGAAGATGATGACACTGTTGTCACAGAGACTCAGTGATAAGGAAGTGTCATTAGGAAATTAATGTTTGATCAGAGTCCTGAAGATATAGATATAGAAAACCCATCAAGGGGCGCAGGGCATCTCACACAGGGGAGCATGGAGGCATGAAATATCATGGGCAGCATACATGGTGTCCACAGTGTCTATAAACATAGATGAATATGCATATGCATGTTTACAAATGGATTATTGATCTTGCATTAAAGTACATGGCATATTCAAAAACATCGCATGGCATGTTCAATGTGATATCCCTTTTTAATTAGATGCAGTTAAATGGGCTGCACAAACTGTAATGTGTTGCATATGTATCAATCCTTGCATATGTATCTATGATTCATTGCCTTAGATAAATTATACCTCTGATTTTCACTGAATAAAACTTCACATTTAACAAGCTCTATAAAAACTAAGCCAGAGCCTTGGTAGAGTGACTCAGGTGGTTGAAGTGTCATTATACCTAGAGGTTCAGGTTTGATTCCTGGTCAAGGGTCAGGGCACATATGCAAGTTGAAGTTCAATCCCCAGTTGGGGCATGTATTGGAGACAATCAATGTTTCTCTCTCATCTCTCTCTCTCTCTCTCTCTCTCTCTCTCTCTCTCTCTCTCTCTCCCTCCCTCCCTCCCTCCCTCTCAAATCAATAAAAATATATCTTTGGGTGAGGAATGAAAAAGGAAGCCAAAATGTTAAGAAATAAATATAAAGAATAAAAATACTCTTATTTATTTCCAGCCTTTACGGGAATACTATAGGATTTGTTAGTAGGTTCCAGAGTTTTCTGGATATGTCTTAACTGTAATTATTTTCTCTTTTATTCTTATTTTTGTCTTTGAAGGTTGAGAGGATTTTTGCCCTTTCAACCCCTTTCCTGTAAATCTGAAATCTTAGTGTGGCTAGAGGGTAGGGTGCACAAGGAGGCAAGATAGGAAAGAAAGAGAGAGAAAAAAGAAGGAAAAGGGAGGAAGGAAAGAAGGAAAGAAAGAAAGAAAGAAAGAAAGGAAATGTATTTGCAAAGAGGCCATGATAATTCCAGCCATCTCAGCGGTATTAGTTTCCTTTTACTGCTGTAACAAATAATCAAAAATTTAGTGACATTCGCATCCCACTCCTGACACACACACACACACAAAAAATTAGTGACAGAACAATATAAAATTGTTCTCTTGACAATTCTGAAGGTCAGAAGTTCGAAGTCAGATTCACCAAGCTAAATCAAGGTGTCAGCAGGTCTTTCTCCTTCTTAAAACTCTGAGGGAGAATCTATTTCTTTGTTGTTTTCAGTTTATAGTGTCTGCCTTTATTCCTTGGTTCTGGCCCCACCCTCCATCCCCAAAGTTTATCATTTTAACCTCTGCTCCTGTGATTATATCACCTCCTCCCTTCCACAGTAACATCTCCCTCTGACTACCTCTTATAAAGACTCTTGTGTTATAAATTGGGCCCACCTGGATACTCAAGAATAATTTCCCCATCTCTAGATATTTAACTTAATCACATCTGCAAAGTCCCTTCTGCTATATAAGATACTATATTCACAAGTTTCAGGGAACAGAATGTGGGCTTCTTGGAAGTGGGAGACCTTATTCTGTCTCCTTCACCAGCAAAAATCATTCTAAACAATTAGGCCTCTGATATCTTCCAGATGACTTCAGCCACATGAGTAAAATCAGTTGAATCCAGCCATATCAGAACTGCCCAGCTTGGCCCAGGCTAAATTACCAACCAGCAAGATACTCAGCTTAAAAAAATTATTTTTTAAGCTACTAAGTTTCTAAGTGCTGTGTTACACAGTAAAATCTAACTGATACAGGTAAAAAAAATCAATTTTTAAAAATTTCTGTTGAGGAAACTGTGGGTCATTCAAGTGATCAAATTGGCAGATAAAATTATGGATCTTGACTTGAGCTAGAAATTCAAGGTCAAATAATTGAATTTTAAACTAATAAACAAAATGCATAAACTTGGTTCCTGTAATATTAGTTGATATTAGCAGCACCATACTTACCACCCAGTTTAAGAATGAGAGTCTCCTATTCTTAAACACTGAAGTATAATTTCTCTCTCGTAAAAGGGTGAGTCTAATACTTTCAGAAGAATGTATTCCTTTACAATAGTGATTCAAGTTCTGTCTTCCAACTCAGAGCCTTACCTTAAGAAGTGGCTGTGAGAATACAGTGAGATACACTATGGAAACTAGTTATAATAGAGCCAGACACTAAGTAAAATGCCCATAAGTGATACCTGTTACAGGGCTCATCATCACCCAGGAAGCCAGAGGTTACTTCTGTGTAAGCCTTAGGAGTGCCTTGTGCACAATCCCATGGTAGCACTACCATCTTGTCTTTCTAAAACCAGCACATTCTTCTTATTTCCTCTGCTGTGAGAGCATCCTTGGGTTGAGCTAATTCTACAGAGAACTGAAAAAGAAATGAACTGGACTTCCAATCTTACATCTACTCCAAACAAGCTTTGTAATTTTAAACAAGCCGCTTAAACTCTTTATGGCTCACTTTCCATGGGTTTTATATTTGTTTGGTCAGCTTCACAGATAAATTGAGAGGAAAAAAAATGAATCGAATAAACAAATGATCTGAGCACTAATGATGGTCTTGGCCTATGCTGGTTATTCTGAAAACTTAGAAGTAAATTATTGCCTGACCTATGTTGGTAAGCTGTTGCCTTTGTCTTAGTCCACATCGGCTACTCTAACAGAATATCATAGACTGAGAGGCTTATAAACAACAGACATGTATTTCTCAACATTCTGGAGGCTAGAGAGTTAAATATGAAGGTACTTCATCTTAGATGTGCCTCTTTTGGGGTCCTCTCTTGGTGGAAGGGGTGAAGGAACTCTCTGGAGTCTCTTATGTAAAGGCACTAATCCCATCTATGAGACCTCTGCCCTCATGACATAATCACTTCCCACAGGCCCCACTTCTAAATACCATTACATAGAAGTTAGGTTACAACGTATGAATTTTTGGGAGACACAAAGATTTAGTGTCTAGCACCCCTGCGCATACACATGTAATGGATTATTGTTCCTGGATTAGTAATAAAAACCTAGGAAAAAATAATGCACCCTCCAGGTTCTGTGGGCATAGCCTGAAGTGACCTGCCATGAACACATTCATTATTTTAAAGTTTGCATTTAATATTAAAAATTAATGCAGAGGCATGAGAGAGAACACATATTTATCATTTTTCCTTCTACAAAGTTATAAGATTTACAGTACAGAGGGTTGAAAGAACAAAAAATCCTCTCAACCCTCAAAGACAAAGACAACAATAAAAGAAGAAATAATTGCAGTTAGATATATCCAGAAGACTTTGGAAGCTAAAAGCAGTTAGAAAAAAATTTACTGGTTTTGCACATGAAAGACGAATAAGCATTTTTAAGGCAGAAGCCAACAAACAATGCATTTTTCTTACAGAACCCAGGGAAGTTTCTAGAATTATGGGAAACAAGTATCTCTAAAGATTTAATGGGGATAAAAATGTAAAGATTGGTTGGAAGCCTGTATATAGTTAGATCCCTGCTCCACTCCTGCAGGCATAATAATTACACCACTCCCTAATCTTACACATACACCAGAATAAAGCAAGACACTTATTCTATAGAGTGTTTGAATAGAAGGGCTTCCTTGTGTGATCTCAACCAGATTTAATTTGTCTCCCAAGACAAATGTCAAGGGACATTTTTGTTTATCCCCAAATGAGGGTAGGGGGGAATGTTGTTGACGTCCCCTGTGTTGGGGATGCTACTCACATCCTATAATTCACAGAATGGTCCAAACAACAAAAAACTTCCTGATCCCAAACATCAATAGTGAGGAGGTTGAGACACTAGAATATTATAAAAACTTGAGGGTGGAATGAAGTACTAAAAATCAAAGAAATTAAAGGAACATCTATACATTGAACTGTGAGATCTATATCTTGAATTATGATATCTTGAATTGTGCCCTTTACTCATCTAGCTCAGATCTGAGAAACCTGACCATTTGTTTTACAAACTCTAGGCAAGAGATAAAAGATTTTCTCCAGAGGAAAAACTGTAATAAGAGGAAAGGCCTGTGAATATCAATAGTAGGAGTCTCCCTCTAGCTGACTACTCTAAGGCAAAGCCAAACAGAACTGACACCTCGTGCTAGAATATGAATGAACAGCAAAAATCAGAAGATATTGAAAAGGATTTAGTACCTGAAGATATAGATTAAAAGATGAGAGAAAAAAGAAAAGGAAAAAAAAAACTTAAAGGAAACAGAGACAAGGCAAGAAGTAGAAGATAATGCTTAATATCATCACAGATATTAAGTGAGGCTATTGAGACAATCAAATAGGAACAAGATGTCAGAAATATTCAGAGAACAAAATTCATAGATAATATAAAGAAAATTTCAACACAACGAGGGTTTTTTATATTGCCACAAATATTTGCCAGGGCTTGCTCTTATGAATTGGCAGCTGCTGTTTTTTTTTTTTTCTTATTTCCTACATATATATTATTTATATTATGTTTATTTATACCTCGAATTATCCCACAAATAATTTCACGCAAAAACTCATTGTACATTTTGTACAAATAATATGTGTATTATTTGGGCAGAAAAATAAAAGAAACAGAAGGAAAAGAAATACAGAGGAAATTAAAAATGCTTTGACAACAAATCAAAAGAGGAGTCGTAGTTGAACTTCAAAGTTACTTTAAGTTTTCCTTAATTTCTTCAGTAAATTTATTAAAAATAAAGGAAAGGGCAATAATATTAATTATCCTCATTTGTGGAAACCTGGGACATAGAATTTTCCTTCTTATCCCTTCTCATAATATTTACTTAGACAAATATCAGGAATACCAATTTGTATAGTTTTTTTATTGCAATAGGGATGAATACCATAATCTTCCCTAGGGTATTTGAAATGTGCTGCACTTTACACTGATTCCACACTTAAACAACTTTTCAGTACAACTGCGACATACAGCAAGTTACCCTATACCACGGTGTTTTCTTCAAGCTAGTGTCAGACATGGCTCTTACAAAGCTCTCATAAAGAGGTTATGATACATGCATACCTCCATTTGTCTGACTTCTATTAAATGAAGGCCACCTACAACTACCCTTAGGCATTCTCAAGGAGTCAGTAAGTTCAAAGAAGACTGTGCTATGAAGGACTGATTTTATTCATAATGAACCTGAGCTCTGTACTTCAATAATACATTTCAGAAGTCTGGAAATACATTGCAATTTAAATGAATTAAGCCCTACAACACCCTTTGAGCCAGAAAATATTCTTTTTTTGAACTATAAAATTTTAGAAAGAGAGATCTGGAGTCAGTTTTAAGTTTAAAGAGTGACCTTAAAAAAATCATTTTTCTCTCCTGTCCCTCATTTTCTGTGTTATGTCCTACCTCCTCCTCTCTTCTGTCTTGCTCTTCCTCCCTCTGCTTCCTCCATAGTCTTTTTTCTTTTCCTACACCATCAACATTTTCATTTTCTCAGATTTCCACCCATACATGATGGGGGTCTTTCTGAAGGAACAAATCTCTGAATTCAAGTGAGGGTGGAATTAAAGAGAGGGGCTCCATTCTCCACATGACTTTGCTAACTCCACTTGGCAAGGTGGCTATATCATCCTTTCCTTCAGCTAAACTCCCTCCTCTGACCACAGTCCTACTTGTTGGAGGAGAAAGTAAAGTTCCATTATGAGTTCTGGCTTCTCCTTCCACCCCATTGTCTCCTATGTGAATATGAAGTTCAGGCCAGTGGCTCTCCAATTCTCAGTGTTGGGAAGAAGTTGTCTGGGAATAACCAAACCAAATATCAGAACCTGCTAGTCACCATGTTGTGGTCCTTCAGCCTGGGGTTTGGATGGAGTGCTCAATGACTAATTGATGGCAACTTGGGATCTGACTACCATTGCTTTTGGAGAAAAGATCTCTATCCATGTAAGTCTGAGCAGAGAGAATTCTCCTTCTAGTTCAGCAGTAAGCTAACTATAGTGGGCTAAATTTTGTGAGGGTTAATTGTATTTGTCAAACTGGAGGATATTTTTGGATGGGGTTTGCATTTAGTAAGTGGACTCAGAAAAGCTGACTGCCCTCTACAATGTGGGTGGGCCTCATATGTTCTTCTGAATAGAACACAATCAGACCTGAACTGCAGCATCAGCTTCTTCCTGGGTCTCCTGCCTGCTAGTTCACCCTGCAGATTTTGAACTTGCTAGCCTCCACAGTTGTGTGAGTCAATTCCTTAAAATAAATCCTTTTACATGCAAACACACACATACACCGCACAAACACATTATATTGGCTCTGTTTCCCTGGAGAATCCTGACTAATAAAGGCCTGTTTTTGTAAATAGAATTTTACTGCCATAAAACCACATCCATTTGTTTATGTATGGGCTAAAGCTGCTTTCTCACATGATGACAAAGTTAAGTAGTTACAGCAGAGATGTGAAATGACTCACAAAGCTGGAAATATGTGCTATCAGGCCCTTTGCAGAAAAAGTTGCCAACTCCTGCTATAGCTGATTCCCTGTCTCTCTTACAACCACAAAACTATTGGATGATTAGAAGCTGTCCCTGCCACCCTGGCCTGATAGCTTTCTCTTATTCAATATGTCTCAGTACCCTGGCTATGCCATCCTCTCCTAGAGCATTTAGGACATAAGCATATCCTTTAGGACATAAGCGTACCCTTCTCTGTGTCTTAGTCATGAGTGTGAGCTCCCTGACACCCAGAGCTGTCTTTCTCTCTTATGCTTTTTGTTTGAATTTTGTTAATGAATGGAATCCAATAAATAAATGACAAATAAATAGCAGCTGACATTTGTTAATTGGGCCCCTGTGATGTGCCTGTTTCTATGTTAAGCTATTTACATACATTTTCTCATTGAATTCAGACAATAGCTCCATAATGAACCTCATTTTGCACATGTAGAAACCGAGACTAAGGGAGGGCTGTGATTGCCCAGTGTTACACAGCCAGGAAAGTCCAGAGCTGGGATCTGAGTCCAGAAAACCTGACTCTGGAGCCCAGACTCTGATCTATGGGATAGCTTCTTCCCACAACAAATAAAGGTGAAGGTGAGCACCTGTGGTTCTACCTTATACTTTATCACACGGTGGTTGTGATATCTGAAAGTTATTACTTAAAATCAGCAAAAGCATTATGCTAAAATTAGTCCTATTATTATATATTTTTGAATACAGATAACCTACTGGATTTTATCTTTACAGAAAACTATAGTATGTAAAAACATTTTTGAAAGGAAACCAAATACACATCCACTTTGATTCGGTTGCTAGGATCACCTTTTTATTATGCATCGTGGTGCCTGTGCCCTGTGCTCTGAGGACTGCCATTGTCTCTCAGGCATAGCTGATGATCACAGGTATCCCCATGAATGGAAAAGACCCAGCAACAATATAAATCATCACAAGCATCATTTCTTTGCCTTCTGCCTATGGCTCTGAGGTGTTACAAACAGAGCACAGGAGGTGTTATTTAATTTTTGGTTCAGGTAGTTCCAAGTTGTACTCATTTGATTTCAGTGCATCAGGAAAATCTTCTGATTATTGAAGTCATCGGCCATAGAAAAAGGCATTTATTACAACAAGTGAGCCTGGTCCTGAAATTTCTGGGGATGCTCTGACAGTAATAAGGGTTTACCTCATCACATAAACACACATTAATATATGTAAGAATTATAAAAGAGGACAGCTATTTTGTGTGGCCCTTGGTCTGCCATTGTTTTGGTGTGGGAGGAACAGACATTGGGTAAACAATTGGAGAAATGCATGCAACCTTCTTGGAGCCTATGTAATATTGTCTCTAATGCTAATTCCTACTCATTGTTAGGTGGGCCCTGTAAAAGCCAGTATAGCAGGCAAAGGGTGATTTCCAATAGCTGTAGCAGAAATAGTAGTAGCAACTGTGAGCATCTAGGAAGTCCATATGGTAGTCTCTTTACATATATTGCCTGTAATCCAAGAGGAAGAAATACTCTAATTCAAGGAAATTCTATCATCCATTATACAAATGAGTAGTTGAGGTCCAATGATTGAATACATTTTCTAAGGCCACTCAGCTAATAATGGCAGAAATGGGATATGAACTCAGTTCTGTCCATTTCCTATGCATTTACTCATTTCACTACTCACAGTTCTCCAGGAATAACGGAACTGTCTAGCTCTGTTTCCTGGAAACAGGACTTACAAATTAATATGTTTGATGCTTCATGGTCATCTCCTAATGCTTAAAGGTTTTAAATAAATTACGTATTCTATGTCTAATACTCTGTATACCCCAAAATATCCCTAAAGCAAAAGGTTACCACATTACCAGAGAATCAAGAACTTATCTTCTAACTTTCTATTCTGGTGACAGTTTATAGCTCAGATAAAGAGAAATTGTTTTTCTGCCTGGGCAGTTTAAAGAAAGGACCAAAGGTATCCAATTTAGGGGTATAGCTGTGAAAAGCTACAAGGGAAACAGAAGAAATAACATGAAATTGTAGCCAGAAAAGTTCATAGTTCCAGTTTCTTTACTTACTATACAACTCGGGCAACTCTAAGTTTTTCTAAAATGAAAATGAAAATAATAATACTGACTCATAAGATAATTGACAAGTGAGATGTGATAGTATAACTTGATAGCTATAAAATATAATACTAATGTTAGTTATTGCTATTTTAATTTCAATAGCATTTCTATTATATTAATACTAGTGTCCTGGTACATGGATTCATGCACATTGAAAGGAAATTAATTAGAAGAAATATTTTAATATCACTATTCACCCTTTCTCTATAATAGAAGTATCAACCAAATTCATAATTGACAATGACAGATCAAAATACATGGGTGTGATTGGTGCCAGCGAGAGTTTTATATGTATTGTGCATACACGAATCAACTTAGCCTTTTATAGATAGAAAATAAATTTGCTTAATTAGACCTGCTTTCTGATTTAGCTAAACTTTTTTCAGCCCACTGAAGCACCCTGACTTCTCTTTCAGGTAATTTTCAGCAACACAGCAGTGAATATCAACATGAAGCAGATTATTATTGTAGATCACACAGGGAGAACAAAGGATAAAATATTTAACTGCAGCAGTGTTTGACTATATTCTGTGCAGGGAGCAAATCTGAAGTCATTTTCAAGGTCCACCATTTCTTACTTCTTTTCAGTCAGGTCGTTTCTAGACTTTCTAAATCTCCATTTTCCAGCTAAAGAAAAGAAAATAGGATTCTACTAAGTCTCCTATCTATCTACTCCAGGACTTTTGTGAGGATCATATGAGATGAGGCACATGAAAATGCTTTATATTCATTTTGTTAAAGCATAAAATGTTTGTACCTGGCTATAAAGCAAGTCATTTCCTGGACTGAAGAAACTCCAAGGATGCTAGTCACTAGGGAGAGGAAGCCAGGCATTGCTATATGATGTCATTACCTGGAGCCTACAGCGACCTTTCTGGGCTGGTCTAGGCTGTGGGCCGCATTTTTCTCCATGGGGTCTTGGGAGCCATTGGCTATGATTTGGTGGGGTGTCGCTCCAGGGTGATGGCGGGGCCTGTGTACCCCACTTGGGGGAAGTTGAGTATTGGTTTGTCGGCATCAGGTCCATGGTGCCATTTATTTTTATTTTTAATATATTTTTTATTGATTTCAGAGAGGGAAAGAGAGATAGAAACATCAATGATGAGAGAGAATCATTGCTGTTTATTTTTAAATGGCCCGTGAACATCATGGCAGCTCCTGTGTTGAGCATCTGCCCCCTGGTGGTCAGTGTGTGTCATAGTTACCAGTCTGACAGCCACTTAGCCATATATATAGATAATGTGTTTTAAAAGTGTCAAAGAGACCATAGAAAGTTGACAGAGAAAACACTGCTGTAGGAGAATGCTAAATTAAACTCAATTACTTAAATAATACTATTAATTTGTTTTTCCATAAAACAGATTGATGTGGCAAATGTAATATCACCAGGAAAATATCACTAACTTCCTGGATCTGATACAACCCATGAGTGTTCATCATTGCTATGGTCTCTTAAAATTAGTGTATTATTTATGGAACTCTCTTTAAGCAGAGAAGAGTCTCATTAGTGTCTTCGTACATGAGTTTCCTGCACCTTTCAAGAAGTACGTATTCTTTAAGGTGTGTTTCAAGAAAATATCTCTAATGTAAATAGAATCCTAGGCTTGTTTCTTTTCAACATCCCTTTCTAATGCTCTCTCATCGAAAGCTCTAAGATAATCCTTTCAAGTTGAAAAATATATTCCCAGAAAGCAAAGCTTTCTCTAGTTAAACCTTTAGTTTAAGATGAGAAACTTTTGCTCTCTTAGGTGAGTTTTGGAGGCAGCTAAATGATATATTTTTGGGGGGGACTAAATAATATGTTGTCTGATATCTACATTCTTTGTCTCAGATAGAATGTACTCTTGGGCAAACCCTGATTTATTAATTCTTAGACTGAAAGTACTCAAAATTTTAGAGTTTACTGCTCAAGTGATTTAGAGAGCACATTGTTCTTTTCCTCCCTCTTTAGTTAAACTTGAGGCCCGGTGCACAAAATTTGTGCATGGGTGCGGTCCCTAGGCCAGGCCAGCAATGGAAGTGCAAGCCTCTGGCATGGTAGGGCAGATCCCAGCTGACTTCTGGACCCTGGGAAGCACTGGGCCCCACATACCCTCCTCCACCTGAGTCATCAGGCCCCCACCCAGCTCCCTCAGTGCCTAGGAGCTGGGAGGCGTACCTGCCACCCACCAACACCACTGGTCACCATCTGCGGGGTGATCGGGTCCTGGTCGCATCTGCCTTGGCTTGGCACCACCCACTCACCTGCTCCAACATCTCATCATGGTCCTGCTCTCATCAGGGCCCATGGGGGCTGGCAGCGCCTCCACTGCTGCCCGCTGCCAGTGTCATGTCACTGATGCCTGCCATGTTCCTCACTCCTCCCTGGTGGTTGTTCTACGTCATAGCGAGCAGTCAAATTCCCAGTCAAACTCCCAGTTGAGGGGACAATTTTCATATTAGGCTTTTATTATATAGGACTAGGGGCCCGGTGCACGAAATTCGTGCACTGGGTGTGTGTGTGTGTGGGGGGGGTGTCCCTCAGCCTAGCCTGCCCCCTCTCACATACTGGGAGCCCTCAGGCGTTGA